>NC_080163.1:61604816-61886549 GCF_950295315.1 Erinaceus europaeus | reverse complement strand
CCTCCACTCAGTAAATACTGAATGAATTCGTGAATGATTCCCTCACTGACCCTTCAGTCAGACAATCTGGTGTCTCTCTGGCCCACACCTTATTCCTCAGACTGAAATCCATGCAGATGAGCCCAGGGCACCTCAGATTGAACATGTGTGACAGGAAATTCATGATCTTTCTAGCTCTCCCTCCTCCCCACACAATGACACTCAGCCAAGACTCCTCCCAGTGCCTGTGTTCTGTGCTCCCAGTGCCTGTGCCCTGTGAGAAAGCATCCACATGGTAGTTGGGCGGTAGCACAGCGGGTTAAGCACACGTGGCGCAAAGCACAAGGGCCAGCATAAGAATCCTGGTTCAGGCCCCTGGCTCCCCACCTGCAGGGGAGTCACTTCACAGGCGGTGAAGCAGGTCTGCAGGTGTCTATCTTTCTCTCCCCCTCTCTGTCTTCCCCTCCTCTCTCTATTTCTCTCTGTCCTATCCAACAACAATATCAACAACAATGATATCAATAACAGCAACAATAATAACTACAACAAGGGCAACAAAAGGGAATAAATAAATAAACAAATATTTTAAAAGAGAGAGAGAAAGCATCCACACAGCAGTCCCGCCTCTCCCCCATCTGCCACTGCTCCTCACTGGTTTCCATCACCCACCAGCCAGACCATTCTATCTGCCACTAACTGCCTGCTGGTTCCTCAGCACCACAATCTCCCCACATGCCTGTACAGTCCCAGGAGATCTTTCCAAAATGCAAACACCATGCATTTGTCATTTCAGGATAGCCACATCCCTAGCTTCAAACTACTCCATATACAGCCGCCACTGGCCTCTCTGCCCTCACTTGCTACCTCTCCTCCAGGAGACACTGGTTCCCATGGCACCGAGGCAACTGTAGACATCCTTTTGGATGGAGAGATCTGGAAACTGCCTTCTCTTTCCTTAAATTTTCTTTTCAAATACCAGAGCTGCCTGCCAGTGGCAGCCTGTATTCTCTTGGGTCCCAGGCCTTTGTCTTAATCCAAAATTTTTTTTTTAATTAGGGTACAATATACCTAAGATAAGTCCTCATTGTAACCATTTAAAAAATTACCTGTGTTGGGGGAAGAAAAAGAGGCAAAGGGAGAAGGAGAGAAAGAGGGAACACCAGAGCATCACTCTGGCACATGTGCTCCCAGGAATTAAACCTGTGGCCTCATAATACTTGGAAGACCAATACTTGTTGGTATGCTTCTGGGATCTCTTCTGTTAACATTGCTTGATGTTGTGGTCTCTTTACATGATCTTTCTGTTACATTGGTTTGGTCTCATTCCCCCGCCTCCAGGAGATTTGGTTTAGGCCTTGCTAGTTTCCCCGCTTCTCCCTTCTCCCCGCCCCCTACCCTACATACTTCCTGAGCTCCTTCCTGAGTTCCTGCTGCTGCCGCCTGAGGAGAAAGATGCAGGACAGATCTGTGTGCTGATTAGTTTAGGTTAGTTTTTGAACTGTTCGCTCGTGAATAAAGATTAAACTGCGTTCTCTGCTCAGCCGTGTGTTTCTCGTCGTCTGTTACCCGCCCATGAAGCCAGCCCCAGCGAAAACGACAAATACTTTATCTGCTATTCCACCCCCAAACCCAGCAATTCAATATCTAAATGAAGAGATTTACTTACTTACTTACTTTTCAGATAGAGACAGAGAAATCAAAAGGGAAGGGAAGATATAAAAGAAAAAAGAAAGAGAAATATCCATAGCACTGCTTCACCGATTGTAAAGCTTTCCCCCTGCAGGAAGGACTGGGATCTTAAATCCAGGTCCTTGAGCATGGTAGTAAGTACTCTCAACAAGTCACTTATCTATTTATTTTTAAGATTTTATTTATGTATTAATAAAAGAGAGAAGAGAGAGAAAGAGCTATAGCCTCACTCTGTTACATGTGCTTCCAGGGACTGAACTCAGGACCTCACACATGAAAGTCCCCTGCTTTGTCCACTGTGCTACCTCCCAGACCACCATAACTATTTTGAAGTGTGCATACAGCTCAGTATCTTCAGTATTAAGTATCTTCATGCAGTTACAGAACCATCACCTCCGCCCATCCACAGAACCATTCCCATTAAACATCACCTTCCCCTTCTGTCTCCATCCCTTTTTGATGCTGTGAGTGGGATCACACTGAATGGCTCACAGAAGTGGAATCCAAATGGTATTTGACTTACTTCATTTAATGTGACATTTTCAAGGTTCATGCCAGTGGCAGCATGTGTCAGAATTTCATCCATTTTTTTTTTTGAGGGTGAGTAACATTCTGCTGTATGTCTACACCGCCTTTTGCTTATCTACTCATTTATCAGCAGACACATGAGCTGCTTTCACATTTTAGCCATTTAGTGAATAATGTCTCTGTGAACATGGGTGTGTTTTTGAGTCCCTGCTGCCAGTTCTCTGGGATATAGCCAAGGAGTGGAATTTCTGGCTCACGTGGTCATTTGGCCTCAATATTTTGAGACCAGGTGGTGGTGCACTTGGTAGAGCACATGTGTTACCATAAGCAAGGACCTGGATTGAAAGCCCCAGACTCCACCTGCAGAAGGGAAGCTTCACATGTGATGAAGCAATGCTGTTGGTATGCTTCTGGGATCTCTTCTGTTACATTGCTTGACATTGTGGTCTATTTATATGATCCTTCTGTTACATTGGTTTGGTCTCACTCCCCACCCCCACCCCCCCCACCCCCCCACCCCCGCCTCCAGGAGATTTGGTTTAGGCATTGCTAATTTTGCGCTTCTCCCTTCTCCCCGCCCCCTATCCTATATACTTCCTGAGTTCCTGACGGTGCCACCGGGAGAGAAGGATGGAGGAGCACATTGTGTGACGATTAGGTGTTGAACTGTTTGCCCACTAGTGAATAAAGATTAAACTGTGTTCTCAGCTCAGCCACGAGTTTCTGGTTGTCTCTGTCCATGAAGCCAGCCCTGGTGAAAACGACGCAATGCTACAGATGTCTCTTTCCCTCTCTAACTCCCCCTCTTCGAATATTCTATTTCCCTTCTTGTCTGATAGCAGGCTTGTTCATACTTTGAAGGGGACAGACACCAAGAGGAACTGTGAAATGTTGTAAAATAAGAGAACCTATTTCTAAAGCAGGTTCTGGTGACAGTAACACTAGCAATAGCACAAAGATAGGGTCCCTCCACCTGGGCACTGTTGCCATTTGGGGCCAGTTATTTCTTTGATAGAAGTGGGGGGGTGCACTATAGGGTTGACTACTACACACTAGATGCCTCCCTGAGCAACAACGTATGTTTTGAGTATGGGAAATGGTCCTGTGGAATAGGAGGGAACACAAAGTCACTCCACATTCCACACAAGCACAACAAGATGATCTGTGGTTATTCAGACAGGGTTTGCCCTCTTGGGGACCTTCTAAAAGAGCAGGACCCAAATCCAGATCTCATAAATTCTATGGATCACATCAGAAATATGCACCATGCTTATTATCATCTCGTGAATGATTTATACCTTTCTGTAGCTTGTGAATAATTGAGAAATGTGCCTGGGAGCCTCTTCCAGGAGGTCATCTGCTAGGAATCTTAAATCACTTGTCAGAAGATATTGACCTTGGTCTGCTTCATTATTTACAAATCTGACCAAAGCCTGGGATGAGAAAATGCAGCACCCAAACCACTTCATTCAAATATATATGTTTTGAAACTCAGGGTGTATGAAGGAGAAAGACATAAAGCTCCTGAACAAAGATCATGATGGCCACTCAAACTTTCAGATAAAAGGTGAGGGGGGGATCTCACCTGGGCAAAAGAAAAGGAGAAAGGAAAGGGTGACCCAGGATTTCAGCACCAGGAAAAGGAAGTCCTGATCAGAAATGGGCAGGGAAAATAAATGTTAGACCCATTGCACTTTTTTTTTCTACCAGGGGTTACTGCTGGGACTTGGTACTTGCACAGGTCCACTGTTCCCAGCAACCCCTTGTTCTTTTTTTTTTTTAGCCACTTTTTCTTTTTTCATTTGTTGTTTTAGTTTTGATGGAGGTAAGAAACAGAAGAGACAGATGGGAAGGGGAAAGAGAAGGAGAGGGGAGAAGAGAGAAAGGAGGAGAGATACCTGTAGCATTGTTGCATCACTTGTGAAGCCTCCCACCCCACAGATGGGAGCCAGGGACTTGAACCTGGGTCATTGCTCATGGTAAGATGTAGACTCTAGGTGCTACTACTCAGCCCCTCTAGCTGCACATTTTTTGGAGAGATTAGAGGAGATGAAAGGAGCAAAATGCTGATCTAGGTAGGTCACACAGGACAAGCTCCAGCATTACTGTTCTCCTTTCCTTCCTGAAGCTTCCTGTGCTAAGACAGGAGGGATTACACTCAGTGAGGTAAGCAAGGAAGTTCCTCTAATATGTGAACTATAGAGAATTGAAACACATGAATTGGAAGAGAAAAAAAAACAGAAGTAAACAAATTCTCTAACAGTTTGTGAGAACTATAGTGCTTATCATTAAGGTGTGGTCATAGAACTTTAGTGGTGGCTGTGGTATGGAAATATACCCTATAATCTTACAATCTTGTAAACCACTATTAAATCACTAATAAAATCTTGCTAAAGATTTATTTATGAGTTCCTGTATGAGGTGGTGCCAGGGATTGAACTTGTGCTCTCTGGGGCCTCAGACATGCAATTTAGTGCTCTGCCAGACTGAACCTATCTCTGTTCCTAGCTAAGGCACTCTCCAACATGTAGATCTCTGTAGGCTACATCAATTAACATAAGATTTCCATTCAGAGACACTACATTGCAAAAGTGAATGTTCAGTCAAAATGTTAAGTAGGAGCTGCATATATTTTCCATCTCACTACAAATCCAAAAGTTCACTAATGAAACACAGTGTTGGTCTTGAAAGCACCAGCTCTGAAACTAGTGCATTGAAGACTTGCTAAGAAGAAAACATAAAAAATAATAAAAGTTTAGGGAGTCGGGTGGTAGCGTAGCAGGTTAAGCGCAGGTGGCGCATAGTGCAAGGACCGGCTTAAGGATCCTGGTTCAAGCCCCCGGCTGCCCACCTGCAGGGGAGTCACTTCACAGGCGGTGAAGCAGGTCAGCGGGTGTCTGTCTTTCTCTCCCCCTCTCTGTCTTCCCCTCCTCTCTCCATTTCTCTCTGTCCTATCCAACAACAATGACATCAGTAATAACTACAACAATAAAAAAAAAACAAGGGCAACAAAAAGGGAATAAATAAATTAATATTAAAATAATAATAATAATAATAAATAAAAGTTTGATATCTGCCTTTGAGAGAACCATCTGGAGAAAGGCAGGACTCTACAGTGTCTTTCCTTCACTTTTTTTTTCTGCATGAATTCTTTACTTTTTCATCTATATAGATAACTTTGAAGTAGGTTTGTTTTCTGCTCAGTTCTATATAACCTGTGAAACAGTTCTGACAAGACTTCCCAGCAGCTAGAAACAACCTTTTCTTTTCATGGCCATCGTGGATTTGACTCTAGAATGTCAACAGTGCTGTAGATGTCTGGGGGACGGTGAGACTCAAAGACCACACTGTAAGACACAGCCACCTGAGAAGGATCATGCCATTGTGTCCTTCATGGAGTAAGAAAAAGGCTGAGACCCATTTTCCAAAGGGGAATCACCACACCCCGCCCCCCGCCCCTTCAAACCTGCCCTTCTTTCCCTCATTGATTTGAGATTACGTGATGATGGACAACAAGATGAGAATGGTGGGTTCACATTTCTGCCAAAGCAAACCCAGAGATTCTGATGGGCACATTCACTACATGCATAGCTGTCCTCAGCCCCTGTTTAAAAATAAGCAAGGTCACCTTCTCCATTATTCATTCACAGCACATGAATGAAAATACTGAACTCTAAACACCAGTCATGCCTGGGGGTTAGGTACCAGGGACACAGTGTCACTCCAACTGGGACAATTCCTTATGCACTCACTACTGTTACTCAAGGGTTCTTGACAATACCAATGAGTCTCTCACTAATATCCAGCTCTCTGGATCAAGGAGCCCTTTGCACACAAACACAAAAAAAGGTACTCAGCAAAGCATCCAGAGACCCAATAAAAGCGTGGCCTTGGCTCTTCCCCTCAATGCATTGGTAGGGACTTCCTTATTCTTCGAAGGGAGGTTGAGTCAACATATTCTGCCACTCAAAGAAGGTGGGTCCTGAAATGAGTACAGCCTAGAATGTGAGCTCAGACCTACAGGGATGCAGAGGTTACATAGGCTCCTCTACTGAATACGGGTCCCAGATCAAATTGATGGGGTTTATAGTTAACAATATTTATATACTTTTCCCATATTTGAGAACTACTCTCTTCCCTGATCCATCTTTCTAGTCCTATTTCCAGCTATGACACTATCTCCCCTAGACAATACCTTTAGCCCACCTGAATGTTAGCTGTTGAGCTCAGGCAAAGGTTAGTAAGTCATAGGCCCCTTGGAATATACCTATTAGCTTTTTACAAAATGGAGACCCCAAATCTCATCTGCTATTTTCTTGCCTTTAGTTTCTTGATTATTAAACAATTTGTTCTGCTTTATATCTTAATGCCTTTTCAGCTACCAAGTTGCAGATGCTACCATGACACCAACTTGACTCCCCTGGGCAGATGACTTCACCAGTGTACCCTGGAATCCCACTTCTCCAGACCCCTGCCCCACTAGGGAAAGATAGAAACAGGCTGGGAGTATGGATCAACCTGCCAACATCCAAGTCCAGCGGAGAAGCCAGATTTTCCACCTTCTGCACTCCATAATGATCCTGGGTTCATGCTTCCCAGAGGGATAAAGAATAAGAAAGCTACTGTCGAGTGTAAAACATTAATCCCCCATTAAAACAAAAGAAGAAGAAGAAGAAGAAAGCTTCCAATGAAGGAGCTGGGATGCAGAACTCTGGTGGTGGGAATTGTGTGGAACTGTAGCCCTTTTATCCTACAGTCTTGTCAATCATTATTAAATCAATTTTTAAAAATGTGGCCTTGGGCCATGAGAGTAAATTGCCCCATTCTCTGAAGGGAGGCTATGTCAAAATATTCTGTCACTCGAGGAAGACTGGTCCTGAAATGAGTGTATCCTAGAATGTTCCTAGGTGTGACCATGGAACTCAGACTGACAGGGATGCAGAAGTTACACAGGCTCCTGTGCTAAATATGAATAGACATGGGTCCTAGGTCAGACTGATGTGGTTTACAGTTAATGGCATTTATATATTTTTCCCATATTTCAGAGCTTGTCTCTGCCTTGATCCAGCTTTCCAGTCCTATCCTCAACTCTGACACCATCTTCCCAGACAATACTCCAAGCCCACCTGCATGGTAGCTGTGAGGCTCAGGCAAAAATTAGTAAAGTCATGGACCTCTTGCAATATACCTAAAATAGATTTCTTAGCTCCTTCTAACATGAAGACCCAAATCTCACCTTTCATGTTCTTACCTTTAGATTCCTGATTATTAAACAATTGGTTCTGCTTTATATCTTAATGTTTTTCAGCCACCAAGTTGTAGATGCTACCATGACGCCAACCTGGGCAGACAACCTCACCAATGTGTCCTAGAACACCCCCTCCCCAGACACCTACCCCACTAGGGAAAAATAGAAACAGACTAGGGGTATGGATCAAGCTTTCAGTGTCCATGTCCATCAGAGCAGCAATTACAGAAGGCAGACCTTCCACCTTCTGCTCCTCAAAAAGAATTTGGCCCATATTCGCAGAGGAATAAAGAATAGGGAAACTTCCAATAGAGGGGATAGGATGCAGAACTCTGGTGGTGAGAATAGTATGGAATTGTACCCCTCTTATACTACAGTCTTGTCAGTCATTATTAAATCACTAATAATTTTTTAAAGAAAGAAACTACAATATTAAGTGTTCGCAAGAAGATGGAGGAATTGGAACTTTTTTGCACAGTGAGAGAATATAAATTATTATATCCACAGTGTAAAAGAGTAAAGCAGGGCAAGGTAGATAGCATAATGGTTAAGCAAAGATACTTTCATGCCTGAGACTTCAAAGTCCCAGGTTCCATCTTCCACTCCACCATAAGCCAGAGCTGAGCAGAGCTCTGGTTAAAAAAAAAAAAAAAAAGTAAAGCAATTCATCAAATAATTTAAACGACCGTGTGATCTAATAACACCCCTCCTGGGTAATTTAAAATAGTTTAGAGAAAGGACTCAAAGAGATATCTATATACCACAGTCCATAGTAGCATTATTCACAAGAACTAAAATATGGAAGCAATCCAAATGTCCACTGATGGATGATTGAATACTCAAAATATGTTGTAAATCTACAGTTGAAGATTAGCCTTAAACCAGAATGATATTATAACACATACCATGCCACACAAACATACATGTAGAGCACTGTTGTCTTTGTAGTGTTGAACCTAAGATAGCGGCAAGAGGACAGGTCTGTTGTTTCTAGCTGCTGGGAAATGTTGTCAGAACTAATGGAGCAGTTATACAGGGCCAAGCAGGAAACAAACCTACATCCAAAACAAAATTTTCTTTTTAGTTTCATTTTTTTATATTTATTTATTTATTTTCCCTTTTGTTACCCTTGTTTTTTTTGTTGGTGGTGGTGTAGTTACTGTTGTTGTTATTGATGTCGTCATTGTTAGGACAGAGAGAAGTGGAGAGAGGAGGGGAAGACAGAGAGGGGGAGAGAAAGACAGATACCTGCAGACCTGCTTCACCGCCTGTGAAGCAACTCCCCTTCCGGGGCTCGAACCAGGCTCCTTACACCGGTCCTTGTGCTTTGCACCGTGTGCACTTAACCCACTGCGCTACCACCTGACTCTCCAATACAAAAGTTTCTGTACAGATGAAGAGGTGAAGAATTCATCCAGTACAGACTGGAAGAGAAGAAGTCAAACTATCATTATTTGCAGATGATATGATAGTATATATAGAAAAGCTAAAGAATCCAGCAAGAAGCTCCTGGAAACTATCAGGCAATATAGTAAGGTGTCAGTATACAAAATTAACATACCAAAGTTTGTGGCATTCTCTTATGCAAACACTAAGTCAGAAGAAGAAAAAATCCAGAAATCAGTCCCATAGCAGCAATAACGGTAAAATATCTAGGAATGAACCTAACAAAAGAAGTGAAAGACTTGTATACCAAAAATTATGAGTCACTATTCAAGGAAATAGAAAAAGACACAAGGAAGTGAAAAGATATCCCATATTCATGGGTTGGAAGAACTAACATCATCAAAATTAATATCATACCCAGAGCCATATACAAATTTAATGCAATTCCCATCAAGGTTTCACCCAATTTTTTTAAGAGGATAGAACAAAAGCTACAAAAGTTTATATGAAACCAGAAAATACCTAGAATTGCCAAAACAATCTTGAGAAAAAAGAACAGAACTGGAGGCATCACACTGCCAGATATCAAATTGTACAGGGCCATTTGTAATCAAAGCTGCCTGGCACTAGAACAAAAATAGATGCACTGATGAGTGAAATAGAATTGAGGGCCCAGAAATAAGCTCCCACACTTAGCAGAACTTGGACTGGAGTTGGTGTATTGCACCAAAGTATAAGACTCTGGGGTGGGGAGGAGGGATCGTGTCCTGGAAGACAGAGGAGGACCTAATGAGGTTTCAGTTGTTATGTGGAAAACTGAGAAATGGTAGACATGTACAAACTATTGTATTTTATTTTACTGTTGATTGTAAATCAATAATTCCCCAATAAGGAAATTAAAAAGAAAAAGAAAAAGAACTCTGAAGAGAAGGGATTCAGGTCCTGGAATATGATGGTGGAAGAGGACCTAGGTGGGGGATTAGAGTATTGTACAGAAAATATTACAAATGTACCAATATTACAAATGTACCAATTACTATATTTTACTGTAAATCACCCCCCAATTAAAACATTAAAAGAACTCTTTCAAAAAAGAAAAAAAAAGTTTATAAAAGCGTACTAATCAGCTCTGGCTTCTGGAGGTATGGGGGAATTGAACCTGGGACCTTGGAGCTTCAGGCATGAAAGTCTGTTTGCATAACCATTGTGTTATCTGCCTCATCCCAGAAAAGTAAATTAAGGGAAGACATTTTAGAGTCCTGACTTTCTCCAGCTGGGTCCTCTCAAAGACGGATCTCAAAGTTTTATTTTGTTATCCATCCTTCTTACCAAGTCTATGAATTTTTTGACAGTCTATTTCTTAGTGAAATAAGAGTGTTACAAAAGCAAATATGTCAACTGCATTGTGCTAGGAAACAGTTGCAATGGTAGATTTTTGTTATGTGCATTTTACCACAATAAAAAGAAAGAAAGAGAGGGAGGAAGGATGGAAGGAAGGAAGGATGGAAGGAAGAAAGAAGGAAGGAAGGAAAGAAAGAAGGAAGGAAGGAAGGAAGGAAGGAGGAAGGAAGGAAGGAAGGAAGGAAGGAAGGAAGGAAGGAAGGAAGGAAGGATGGAAGGATGGAAGGAAGGAAGAAAGGAAGGAAGGAAGGAAGGAAGGAAGGAAGGGAAGGGAAGGGAAGGGAAGGGAAGGGAAGGGAAGGGAAGGGAAGGGAAGGGAAGGGAAGGGAAGGGAAGGGAAGGGAAGGGAAGGGAAGGGAAGGGAAGGGAAGGGAAGGGAAGGGAAGGGAAGGGAAGGGAAGGGAAGGGAAGGGAAGGGAAGGGAAGGGAAGGGAAGGGAAGGGAAGGGAAGGGAAGGGAAGGGAAGGGAAGGGAAGAAGGGCATTCCACATGGTGGCACAACAGACTGAGCACTAGACTTGCATGTGTGGGGTTCTGAGTTCAGTCCCCAGCACTGCATATGTCAAAGTGATATCCTCTCTCTCTCTCTCTCTCTCTCTGTGTGTGTGTGTGTGTGTGTGTGTGTGTGTGTGTATGTGTGTGTCATATTGATACACAAATAACTTTTTTTTTTACCAGAACACCTCTCAGCTCTGGCTTATTATGGTGGTATGGGGAACTGAACCTGGGACCTTAGAGTCTCAGGCTTAAGAATCTGCATAATCATGCTATCTCCCCAACCACACAAATAACTTTTTAATGTTGGAATGATCCTGGCTAGCACATCTGTACTCATAAAAATTAAATGAGTTCTGCAAGTATCTGGCACATGCTAAATACCTTGCCCTTCTAATTCCTTCTTCTGGTCATAAAATACACTCACACCTAACTGTCCCACCAGAGGAAGCACACAGTGGTGGCAAGCCTGGTGACCTGGGATTCAGGCATCTGGCATTCAGTCACAGAGGATGTGCCTTTCTAAACTCTTTTCCTCATCAGTAAGCAAGAGGCCATCTCTACCAGTTCTGAAAGTCCACAGAGTCCAGAGAACAAAAATTTCTCCAAGGACAATCAAGGGCTCCTGAGTAAACTCTGGAGCACATAAGTTGGACACATGCCTACTCAAGTGTTATGGGCTAAATATCCTCCCTCACCTCATCCCCAAAATTTTCCAGTCCTAAATTCCTAGCACCTTGAAATATACTTAATTTGGAAATGGGGTCTTTTCAGAATTAATTAAGCTTTTAGTATGATGTCATTAGTTCCGCCCCATGGCTGGCATCCTGATATGAAAGGGAAGTGTGGACACAGACAAAGAAGTATACACACAGAGGATGCCCTGAGAATGTGGCATGGAGGTCTAGGGGAGGCCTCAGCACTCTAAGAAGTGTCAATGTTTGCTGGCAAAGCACCAGAATTCTGCCTGGAGAAATGGCTGGACCAAAGCCCCGCCCCTCTTGTTATGCTCTGCAGAAGGATCTCACTCTGTTGCCACTTTGACTTGAATCTGCAGCCTCCAGGACTGGGAAAGCCACTCATTTCTGTTGTTTAGGCCACTTTGCATGACAGATGGCACACAAGCCATCTAAGAATCCTAAAAGAAGACATGTTTGAAGTCTGTGCCCTCCCCCCCAACTATGTGCCATGGTGGGTGGGAGGAGCAGGCAGGGGCTGGGCTACTTACTTAGACTGACAGACCCTGCAACCCCCTTCTTCCCCCATGCCAGCAGCTCCAGAACCTCCTCTCAAGGGTGCTGGCCTGGAAGGAGGCCCACTGAAGTAACAAATATCCAGAAGAAGCAGCAGCATTCCCACACAATGGGGCCTCCGCAGTCCCCAGTGGGTCTATAATTAAGAAGCTATGGCCCCAAATGGATGGAACTGGAGGTGATTGCACTTAGCAAAATAAGAGATGAAAGAAGACAACTACTGGGTGGGGGTAGATAGCATAATGGTTATGCAAAGAAACTTTCATGCTTAAGGCTCCACAGTCCCAGGTTCAAGCCTCCACACCACCAGAAACCAGAGCTGAGCAGTGCTCTGGTGGAAAAAAAAAATACAGCTACCAGATGGTTTCATTCATATGTGGAATCTAGAGCTCTGATACACATGAACTTGAAGAAGAAAATTAAAAAAAAAAAAAAAAAAACAGGAGCAAGTAAATTATTCCTAAGACTTGGGGAAGTATGGTAGTTATCTTTGAGAGATGGAAGGCTGGGGACACAGGACTTTGGTGGTGGGTGTGGTGTGAATCTTTACATCGTAATCTAACAATCTTATAATCTACTATTAATCACAAATAGAAAAGGGGGAATAAAAGAAGTACAAGGCCCCAGCAGCAATATAAAATATGATAGGGATGAGGAAAATTAAAATTATCTATAACCCTGCAATCCATAAATAAACACTGTGACATTTGGGTATATGTTCAAAAAAATAGAAGCTACTGTCATCACTATGCTCAATCTAGCTCACGTCAGAAATTTCAATATGTCAGAAACAGACACGCTGGTTCTTTCAAGCTGACTAGTTCTCTTAGACATATGAGCCTTCTCCCTCCCCAAGGAGATAGTAGGCCTGGAGAGACAGCATAGTGGGTATACAAACGAACTTTCATGCTTTAGGCTCCAAGGTCCCAGGTTCAATCCCTAGCACCACCATAAACCAGAGCTGAGCAGTACTCAGGTACAAACAGAAAGATGCAGCAAGAGGATTTGACTGAGACAGCTCACCCACTGTGCAGAGGAAGAAGCCAAGTCCCTGAACAGTTCAGTGCCCCAAAGTTTGAACACTGCAGTCAGGAGAGTGGCCACAGCCCTATGGCCTGGCCACAAAGAAGCCCAGCATCAATCACCCCCTTCTTCCAGCTCCACTGCCCTGCTTGCTATCGTCTCCTGGTCATGTGTTACCGGTGCTGAACATTTTGAGGAAAAGAAACTTGGGGGAGGGAGCAGTGAGATAGCTCACCTAGGAGGGTGCCTGCCTCGCCATGGCTGAGATCCAGGGAGTGGTACAGCACAGGAGGCAAGAGGAGTCTTGTTGCTATGGTATCTTTCCTCTCTCTCTCTCTCTCTCTCTCTCTCCTCTCTTTTCTCTCTCTCTCTCCCTCCCTCCCTCCCTCTGGCCCTCTGTCTCTCTACCTTTCTGTCTTATTATCTCACTCTATCTGAAAAAGCCAGCCAGGAGAGATGAAGCCCCAGTGACAGAAAGGAAAGGAAAGAATGAGAGAGAGGGGGAGAGGGATGAGGGAAGGAAAAAGAAGGGAGGGGAGGAGAGGAAAAGGGAGAGGAGAGGAGAGGAGAGGAGAGGAGAGGAGAGGAGAGGAGAGGAGAGAAGAGGAGGGGAGGGGAGGGGAGGGGAGGGGAGGGGAAGGGGAGGGGAAGGGAGGGGAAGGGGAGGGGGAAGAGAAGGGAAGGGAAGGGGAGGGGAGGGGAAGGGGAGGGGAGGGGAGGGGAGGGGAGGAGAGGAGAGGAGAGGAGAGGAGAGGAGAGGAGAGGAGAGGAGAGGAGAGGAGAGGAGAGGAGAGGAGAGGAGAGGAGAGGAGGGGAGGGGAGGGGAGGAAAGAGAATGAAGAATAAATCTGGGTCTTAAATTAAGGTTCAATAGAAAGAGACCAAGTATTGGTGTATCTGGTGTGTTGAGCACACATATTACCATGTGTAAAGAACTGGGTTCAAGTTCACAGTCCCCATCTGCACAGGGAAAGCTTCTTGAGAAGTGAAGCAGTGCTGTGGGTGTCTCTCTTTCTCTCCCCCTCTCATCCCTCTCAATTTCACTGTATAACCAATAAAATATTAAAGATGATGATAGTAATAATAAAACAACAACAAATACACAGCAGGAAGACATGGGGCCTTAAAATGACTCAAATTTGGGGACATCCTGAGGCAGGGGCAGTAAAGAAATCACCCCCCCTGGGGTGAGCCAAGCATGATAATTGCACCCTGAACTGTGTTGGGGGACACTGCATGGGGCCACAGAGCAGAAACAGAGGAAGGTGCCAAACGCCTCTGTTTCTGCTCTTGTCTTTGCTTATGGACTCATGTCTACTTTATTTAATTCCATCTTGAAAGAGACCACTCCCCACCCGATTCAGGTGAGGGGCAGTGCCTCAGGATAAGAACTGCCTGGCAGAGTGACCACTTCCTAAAACTCATGGGCCCCACCTGCCTAGGCCCTGCCAGCCAGCCCCTGACAAGGCTGGAGGTGAGAAACAGACATTCTCTGAGTATCCTGGGGGAGGGTGGGAAGACCTCCCTGGTGCAGTGTGCTAGCAAGAGGGTAACAGATATCTCGTCCCTCCTCAGCCCTCTTACAGGTTGGTGGCCCAGCCGGCCCTGGCACGGCCATTGCAGCTGTCCTGCACTTCGGATGGGGTCAGAGAAAGCATTTTCAGCAGGGAGGCTGGCTTTCGGGTTCCCCTTTCTTTCTTCGTCTGGATTTGCAGCTTTTGAACCTCCTTTCTCCGGGAGGATTGCCTCTCCAGGAGCTGTGCGCTGGCGTGTGGCATCCACCATTGATGTTCCACTACAAAAGGGAAAGTTTGGTTGTGTGCAGGACAGGCTGGGCGGCAGAAGGCCTCTCAAGCTCCCTGAAGCTCCCTCAGCCTTTCCAGGGAGCCAGAAGTGGGGCTGAGAGGGTGTGGAGCCAGAAAGGGGGAGGGGAGGACATGAGTACAAAAAAAGCCCGCTATCCCTTCTCTTCTGTTTTCTAAACTCCAAACATTCCTGCTTCCTGCTTCTGCCCTTCCAGGCCTGGGGCGCCACAGCCCCTCAGCCCACCGTCAGCAGTACCATGCTCCCAGCATTCAGGGTTCAAGTACAGGCTGGCAGTATTGGGCCTTGCTTGAGAATCAGGGACCAGTAACCCCAGAATGAACTTGCATGACTCCATCTCACTTTCTTTTTTTTTAAATTTATTTATTTATAAAATGGAAACACTGACAAGACCATAGGATAAGAGGGGTTCGATTCCCACCACCAGAGCTCCGTATCCCCTCCCCTCCCCTGCTAGCTTTCCTATTCTTTATCACTCTGGGAGTATGGACCCAGGGTCATTATGGTGTGCAGAAGGTGGGAGGTCTGACAGATGACCCCACCAATGTGTCCTGGAGCTTTGCTTCCTCGGAGCCATCTCAGTTTCTACAGATACAGGGGGAAGGACTGATCTACTCACTTGCCTTGAGTCCCCTGCTTCTGATTCTGTTCTGGTTGTGCCCAGCTTCCCACAGACCTATCCAGGCCCCTGCACCCATATCTGGGGACTCCTGAGGGTCCATGGCCTCTGTTCACTAATGAAGGGGGGTGGGACAGGGTTTCTTCTTCCAGCTGGCTGTCCTGTTGTCAAATCTCCACCATTAGCAACAGCCCCAGTCTCTAGCACAGATTCTGAGCCTGGAAGAATCTGACCTTCACTTTACAAGAAAGGGGTGTGTGTATGTGTGTGTGTTGACATTTAACATTTCCTTGCAAACTGAAGGAAGCAGGAAAAAATGAAGATCAACATAATCTCTGGGGGGCAGGATATAGCTCACTCAAGAGAGTGCATACTTTGTCAGTGCACAGCTCATGGACACAGCTTGGTAGCACCACACAAAGGTCAAGTCTCACCAGCCATGAAGCAGTGTTAAGGTGTCTTTTTCTCTGGTTCTCTCACCCTTTCATGCATAAAAAATTTAAAAATTAAGAGTCCATTGGGAGTGGTGGAATCATGCAGGTGTCAAGCCCCAGCAAAGCCCTAGTGGTAAAACAATAATAATCAAAATAATTTCTCCCCAATTTTTTGGAAAATAAAGTACCTAGCAGAACTTCCACAATGCCATGTCAAGACCCAGGGGAAGAGTCCCGTGCAAAACACACACACAGCACACGTGTTCCTGATCCCTGCGCTCCAGGCTGAGGGTGAGCAAGGCAGTGATCCCTGCGCTCCAGGCTGAGGGTGAGCAAGGGTGAGCAAGGCAGGCTGAGGGTGAGCAAGGCTATCCCTTCTCTGGATAGCCTGTCTGTGCTGCAGAGCCAGCAAAGCCCCATTTCTCGACTGCTCGAGGGCCTCACTCTCCCAGCTCTCAAATGAGGCCAATGGCACCGAGGCTGCAGCACTGCAGTAAGGATTCACTATTTCGTTCAATACATACTTAATAAACATGTGTGTCACACATTCTTCTAGACTCTGGAGAAGGCACTGAGTGAAATAAGCAGGCCCTCTGCTCTCACAGAATTTCTTTTTTTTTTTTTAATAATCCACAAATTGAGTAATTCCAGGGAAGGATGGGGTACTACAGGCATGTGGGCAGCTAGCTGGAAGAGAGGTAGAGAGGGGAAGAAAGGAGTTAATTCACAGTAGCCTTTTCCGAGGAAGTGACAAAGAAAGAGAAAAAGAGGCAGGGACTGGGGAGATAGCATAGTAGTTACACCAAAAGCCTTTCGTGCCTGAGGCACCAAAGGTCTCAGGTTCAAGCCCCAGCACCACCATAAGCCAGAGCTGACCAGTGTTCTGGTAATAAATAAATAAATAAATAAATAAATAAATAGCCAGTCACCTATCTGAACATTACACTGCATGTCAGAGGCTACAGAAGCCTCTGGTACCACTTTATGTCAGAGCTGAGTAGTTCTCTGGCTCTCCCCCTGGTCCCCACTTTCTTCACCCCTTTTCTTGTTCTCGTAAAACAAGTGACTTTTTGCTGATTTATCTATTAGAAAGAGAAAGGGAAGGAGAACCAGAACATCACTCTGGCACATGTACTGCTAGTGATCAAACTCAGGAACTCATGCTTAAGAATCCAATACTTGATCTACCACACCACTTCTCAGGCTGCAGTAAAAAGCTATAAAATCCAGTCACCTCAAAAGAATTGAACACGGAGTCAGGCGGTAGCGCAGTGGGTTAAGCGCACGTGGCACAAAGCTCAAGGACCAACATAAGGATCCCAGTTCGAGCCCCAGCTCTTCACAAGCGGTAAAGCAGGTCTGCAGGTGTCTTTCTTTCTCTCCACCTCTCTGTCTTCCCCTTCTCTCTCCACTTCTCTCTGTCCTATCCAACAACAACAACATCAATAACAACAACAATAACTACAACAATAAAACAAGGGCAACTAAAGAGAATAAATAAATAAATATTTTTTAAAAGAACTGAATAGGCTGTATTCTAAAGAAGAAATATGCATGCCCCACAGACATATGAGGAAATGCTCCATTTCACTTATCATTAGAGGAATGCAAATTAAAAACTACACTGAGATTCTACCTCACGCCTGAGAGACTGGCCTACATCTACAAAACAGGAAATGACAGGTGTTGGTAAGTTTGTGGAGAAAATGGAACTCTGCTACACTGCTAATGGGAATGCAAACTGCTGCTTCTCCTGTGGAAGACTGTATGGAGAGTCCTTAAATAATGGAATTACTTTGCATTTCAGCAATACCACTCTTGGGCATTTAACCCAAGGACATGCAAACACGAATTCAAAGGGACATATGCACTCCTATCTTCATAGTAGCATTATTCACAATACCGAAGAATAGAAGCAGCCTAAATGCCCATCAACAGATGACTGGCTAAAGAAGTTATGCTCTTGCTGATACCAACCTAATCAATGCAAGGAATACCACCTCAGCATGCTTCACCTCAGACTGTGTCCAGAGACATCAAGGCATGGAATGTCAACCTTTCAGCCACATTACTCGGGTGAGACCTTTCCTTTCATAGGATTTTCTAATTCTATTCCAGGTGGTTTACTTCCTAACAAAGTTCCAAAACATAGATATAGACCAGGTCCCATGAGATAGGGCATATGTTCACATGTATCCATAAATTAGGGCAAAATATATACCTGAAAGCAAAAGTACACAACAGTCTGCTGTGAGTCAGTATAAAGTTCATAATGAAATAGAGTCTACTTAGACTTAGATACCCTCCTCATGTACTTTCTATTACAGGTCCCTCACTCACTCCAGAGCTAACCTTATCAAAGCAAGGAATATAAAAACTGAATAAGGGCAAGAGACTGGCATACTTTAATGATGACTCTTTAGTCACTATCAGGCCACCCCATCAGCTGGGCCCCTTTCTAATTGGGGAGTCCTGAGATTCCCAAGCAGACATTATGGGCCTAGACCTCAAATAAATCCCTCTCTCCATTTTCACTGGTCATTCCTATCAGGAACAACACTATATATCCTTTTGTGGGCCCCCATAGGACCTTCCCCTCAACTTGGATCAACAATGATAGAGAATGTTCCATCCTCCAAAGGAAGGATAGACAACATACTCTATGCTACACCTGAAAAAGATGGGTCCTGATATTAGGGCAGCTTGGAACATTCCTACTCATGACCACAGAATGTGAGCTCAGATCTACAGGGATGCAGAGGTCACATAGGCTCCTAAGCTGAATATAGGCCCCTTCTTCTTCTAGCGTTTGCCCTTCTTCCGTAGACAGTCAACAGCGTCAGGTTGAGCTTGATGTAAAGTTTCAAGACCTCCTTTGAATCTGGAGAGGTGGCAGTCGTTGACTATGTGGGTCATAGTCTGTCTGTAGCCGCAGGGGCAGTTCGGATCATCTCTGGCTCCCCAGCGATGGAGCATAGCGGCGCACCGGCCATGGCCTGTTTGATAGCGATTGAGGAGGGCCCAATCATAACGTGCTAGGTCAAAGCCGGGTTGACGCTTGCAGGGGTCTGTGATGAGGTGTTTGTTCTTTACCTCAGCTGACTGCCAACTCTGTTTCCAAGAGTCTGGAACAGAGAAGTTCAGTGTAGGCGTAGGAGACCAGATTGGATGACGAGACGTCAAGCGTTGAACAGGGTGGGCAAAGATATCCGCGTATATTGGCAGGTCCGGTCAAGCGTAGACGTGGGAAATGAATTTAGATGATGCCGCATCCCGACGAATATCTGGTGGGGCGATGTTGCTAAGAACTGGCAGCCATGGAACCGGGGTGGAATGGATGGTTCCAGAAATTATCCTCATGGAGGAATATAATTTGGAATCGACCAAGTGGGCATGGGGGCTACGGAACCATACTGGGGCACAGTATTCTGCAGTGGAATAGCATAATGCCAGAGATGATGATCGTAGTGTGGAAGTGCTCACGCCCCATGAGGAGCTGGCCAGTCTTGCAATGATGTTATTCCTTGCGCCCACCTTTGCTGCAGTTTTTATGAGATGTTCGTGAAATGACAGAGTGTGATCGAGAGTAACGCCAAGATAGACTGGCTGGGCTTCATGCCGGATTCTCGTATCGCCAAGCTGCACATTAAGCTCACGTGAGGCCGAGGCATGGTGTAGATGGAAAACAGATGATACCGTTTTTGCAGTGCTAGGGATTAGTCACCATTTTTTACAGTAATCAGATATCAGAGACATGTCTTTCGTGTTTCCTCGAGGATGTCAAACTTGGATGCCTGAGTTGCATATAGGCCCCAGATCACATCAAATCAATGGGGTTTATAGTCAACAGTATTTATACACGTTTCCCATATTTGGGAGTTACTGTCTTCCTGGTCTAGCTTTCTGGTCCTTTTTCCAGCCATGACATCATCTCCCTAGACAATAAGTAGGATCTTATCAGATCCTACTTATTGCATATCAGATTTCAGGCTCAGGGGGGAAAAAAACTAGTATAGTCATAGGCCCTTTGGAATATAACTAAAATATGCCTACTAGCTATCTACAAAATGAAGACACCCCCCTCCAACTCTTCAACTGCACTACTCCAGCCTTTAGGTTCATGATTAGTCAACAATTTGTTTGGCTTTATATGTTAACTCTCTTTTCAGCCACCAGGTTCCAGATGCTACCATGATGCCATCAAGGACAGACAACCCCACCATTATGTCCTGGAGCTTGGATTCCCCAGAACCCTGCCCCACTAAGGAAAGAGAGAGGCAGGCTGGGAGTATGGATTGACCTGTCAATGCCCATGTTAATCGGGGAAGCAATTACAGAAGCCAGACCTTCCACCTTCTGCATTCCACAATGACCTTGGGTCCATACTCCCAGAGGGTTAAAGAATAGGAAAGTTATCTGGGGAGGGGATGGGATACGGAGTTCTGGTGGTGGGAACTGTGAGGAGTTGTACCCCTCTTATCCTATGGTTTTATCAATGTTTTCTTTTTATAAATAAATCAAAATTTTAAAAAAAGAGGTTAAGCTCTATGGAACTCTGCAGAGATGATACTGTGTCTTTGGGACAAAGTGGGTGAAACTGGAGATGACCATGCTTAGCAAAACAAGTAGAGGTGAAAAACAAGAAAGACCAGATGGTTTCACTCATATGTATAATCTAGAGAACTGATGCACATGGAGTTGCAAAAGATAAAACAACAATAACCCAAGCAAACAGTCTCTTAAGACTTTGTGACAACTATGGTGGCAATTGTTGGGAGGGTGGTGAGTGCAGTGTGAATTGTACCCTAAAATATAGAATCTTGTAAGCCACAACTAGTTACAAATAAAAAACAAACAAAAAAAACATGGGGAGGGGGCTAGGGGGACCTGGTGGTGGTGCACCAGGTTGAACATAATGTTGCCAAGCACAAGGACTGAAGTTTGAATCTCTGCTCCTTACCTGCTGGGAGGAAGCTTCATGAATGGCTAAGCAGATCTGCAGCTCTCTCTCTCTCTCTCTCTCTCTCTCTCTCTCTCTCTCCCTCTCTGTCCCCTCTCCCCTCTCAATTTCCCTCTGTCTTATCAGATAAAATAGTAAGAAAAAGTCACCCAGCTCTGGAAGGAACATTAAAGGTAGAGGTAACATCCAACCCAAAGATAGTAAGGGGGAAGCCAGTTAGAGTGAGAGAGGGGAGGGAGGTAGACAGGAACATGGGAAAGAGGGAGCAGGACCCAAGATGCTTTAACACTTAGCACACAGGCATCGGTCAGCACTTTTTGACTAGTCCTCCTGGCAGCAGGACAGTTAGCAACAAGCACATATATAAACCTTCTAGAAAGGACAGAGTCCAAAAGCAGCACCTGCACCCAGTTCCCTCAAATCTGTTACAACACTAAAAATATAACCCCAGGAGTTGGGCGGTAGAGCAGCAGGTTAAGTGCAGGTGGCGTAAAGCGCAAGGACCAGCGTAAGGATCCTAGTTCGAGCTCCCACTTCCCCACAGAGGAGTTGCTTCACAAGCAGTTCTTCTTCTTCTAGCGTTTGCCCTTCTTTCCGTAGCCAGTCAACAGCGTCAGGTTGAGCCTGATGTAAAGTTTCGAGACCTCCTTTGAATCTGGAGAGGTGGCAGTCGTTGACTATGTGGGTCATAGTCTGTCTGTAGCTGCAGGGGCAGTTCGGGTCGTCTCTGGCTCCCCAGCGATGGAACATAGCGGTGCACCGGCCATGGCCTGTTCGATAGCGATTGAGGAGGGCCCAATCATAACGTGCTAGGTCAAAGCCGGGTTGACACTTGCAGGGGTCTGTGATGAGGTGTTTGTTCTTTACCTCAACTGACTGCCAGCTCTGTTTCCAAGAGACTGGAACAGAGAAGTTCAGTGTATGCATAGGGGACCAGATTGGGTGACGAGACGTCAAGCGTTGAACAGGGTGGGAGAAGATATCCACGTATATTGGCAGGTCCGGTCGAGCGTAGACGTGGGAAATGAACTTAGATGATGCCGCATCCCGACGAATATCTGGCGGGGCGATGTTGCTAAGAACTGGCAGCCATGGAACCGGGGTGGAACGGATGGTTCCAGAAATTATCCTCATGGAGGAATATAATTTGGAATCGACCAAGTGGACATGGGGGCTACGGAACCATACTGGGGCACAGTATTCTGCAGTGGAATAGCATAATGTCAGATAGGATGATCGTAGTGTGGAAGTGCTCGCGCCCCATGAGGAGCTGGCCAGTCTTGCAATGATGTTATTCCTCGCGCCCACCTTTGCTGCAGTTTTTATGAGATGTTTGTGAAATGACAGAGTGCGATCGAGAGTAACACCAAGATAGACTGGCTGGGCTTCATGCCAGATTCTCGTATCGCCAAGCTGCACATTAAGCTCACATGAGGCCGAGGCATGGTGTAGATGGAAAACAGATGATACCGTTTTTGCAGTGCTAGGGATTAGTCGCCATTTTTTACAGTAATCAGATATCAGAGACATGTCTTTCGTGAGTGTTTCCTCGAGGATGTCGAACTTGGATGCCTGAGTTGCACAGCAGATGTCATCGGCGTAGATGAACTTCCTTGAAGAAGTTTCTGGGAGGTCATTGATGTAAATATTAAATAGCGTAGGAGCCAGAACAGAGCCCTGGGGTTACAAGCGGTAAAGCAGGTCTGCAGGTGTCTATCTTTCTCTCCCCCTCTGTGTCTTCCCCTCCTCTCTCCATTTCTCTCTGTCCTATCCAACAATGACTACAACAATAAAACAACAAGGGCAACAAAAGGGAATAAATAAATAAATATTTTAAAAGAGAGAGAGAACTCAGTCTATATCAGATCCAGAGAATAGGTGTGGTTCACAGCCATGTCCAGCAGAAAAGCAATCACAGAAGCTAAAACTCCTTCCTTCTGTGTTCCAAAAAGAATTTTGATACATATTTCCAGAGGGAGAAATATTAGGGAAAGATGACCAGAGGGCTCCGAACCCCAGTTGCACCAGGATCTGGAACATTTCTGATCAGCAATCTTTGTTTTTATACCATCACTGAGAGGGAAGAGAATTTGGAGAACATTTGAGAAAGTCAGGGGCTATTTCTCTTATCTGAGAGGAAAGAGGAAAAATGAAGGACACTCAGAAGTGGTAGTAAGTGCAGTGTAGGTGTGGCTTAGGGAGGAAGTACATAAAATGAAAAAAAAACTATCACCTTGGAAGAACTATGGCAATTACCATTGGAGGGGGATGGGGTATAGAATTTTAATGGTGGAAGTGGTGCAGAATTTTGCCCCTATTGTCTTATAATTTTGTAACTCAATAATAAAAAAATTAAAAATGAGAATAGGAGGGAGCAGGGCGGTAGCGCAGCAGGTTAAGCACAGGTGGCGCTAAGCACAAGGACCGGCATGAGGATCCCGGTTCGAGCCCCCGGCTCCCCACCTGCAGGGGAGTCACTTTACAGGCGGTGAAGCAGATCTGCAGGTGTCTGTCTTTCTCTCCTCCTCTCTGTCTTCCCCTCCTCTCTCCATTTCTCTCTGTCCTATCCAGTGACGACGACATCAACTATAACAACAATAAAAAGGCAACAAGGGCAACAAAAAGGAAGATAAATAAATAAAATTACAAAAAAAAATCTTTAAAAAAAATGAGAATAGGAGTGATTCATAACATTGGGATAGAGTCCTTGAAGATCCTTTCTGCTCCCAGCCTGGTGCTACAGGAAGGACACATCTCTGCATCTTCAACTCCGCCTGTGCCAGGAGAAGGGTCCTGGGAGTCCAGAGGCCAAGGGCAGAGGAGGAGGGCTTGGAGCCTGACCACCTGAAGCCAGCTGGGAATCCCACTTTTGGAGAAGATGGGTAGAGAAGCTGTTTCTAAAGCACTCCTATGCCCAGATCCAGATTAAATCATACCTCAGGCTAATTAGAAAGGGGCCATGTAAGGAACTGAAACATGTAAACATGAAAAAATTAAAAAGGAAACACAAAAGAGGAAAAGATGGCCAAACTATCTCTAAGACTTGGTGGGAACTATGGTGGTTCTTGTTGGGAGGTTAGGGAGATGGAGACAAAACTGTGGTGGTGGATATAGTATGGAACTATATCCTGTCACCACATAATCTTGTAAACTGTTACTAAATCACTAATTTAAAAATAGAAAAAAATAACTAAAAATAAATAAACACAAGTCCTAGCCCGAGTAGACAGTCTTATGGCCCAAATTACCTGCACAATCTATATGGCCCAATGTAATATAAAAATTCATGGATGGAGCCAGGCGGGGGCACACCTGGTTGAGCACACATGTTACAGTGTGCAAGGACCCAGGTTCAAGCTCTCAGTCCCCACCTGCTAGAGAAAAGCTTCACAAGTAGTGAAGCAGTGCTGCAGGTGTCTGTCTGTCACTCTCCCTCTCTATTTCCCCACCCCTTTCTCTCAATTTCTGGCTGTCTCTATCCAATAAAGCATAATTAAAATTTTTTAATAAATTAACAAATTATCTTAAAAGTTCATGGACTCTGGCTAAAAACTGATGGATAGTTTCAAAATCACTCAAGCAAGACATGAAATCTAGCTCAGGGCACTTCCTACGACAGCATGGGGTGCCAGCACATGAAGCCAATCTTGACTACAGTTTTGAAAACATGAGATAGCAGCCCAGGAGACGGTACAAAGGCTAAAGCCTTGGATTCTCAAGAATGAGGTGCTGAGTTCAATCCCCAGTATCAGGTCTGCCAGCAGAAGATACTGGTTCTCTTCCTTGCTCCTCTTCTAAGAAGCAAAGATATCTTTTCTTTCTTATTTTATTTATAAAAAGTAAACACTGAAAAAACCATAGGACAGAGACAGAGAGGAAGAAAGAGGAAGAAAAACCACAGCATCAAATCTTCTTTCAGTTGGTGGGGGGGGGGGGGCTCAAACCGTGGTCATACACATGGCAAAGCAGCACACTATCCAAGTGAGCTGTTCTGCCAGCATAAATTAATCTTTTAATTTTTATTTGATAGGACAGAGAGAAATTGAGAGGGAAGAGGAAGACAGAGAGGGAGAGAAAGAGAGAGACACCTGAAGTTTCACACTCGCAAAGCTTGCCCCCTGCAGGAGGAGGACTGGGGGCTTAAATAAAAAAACTTAAAAAGGAGGGAAAACCCTGATTACATCAAATCGATGGGATTTATAGTCAACAATATTTATACCCCTTTCCCATATTTGGGAGCTACTTTCTTCCCTGGTCCAGCTTTCTGGTCCTTTTTCCAGCCATGACATCATCTCTCCAGACATTAACTAGGATCCACCTGCATATCAGATGTCAGGCTGGGGTGGGGTGACTATTATAGTCACAAGCCCTTTGGAATATAACTAAAATATGCCTACTAGCTATCTTCAGAATGGAGGCCCCCCAACTCTTCATCTGCACTACTCCAACTTTTGGTTCATGAATAGTCAACAGTTTGTTTGGCTTTATATGTTAACTCTCTTTTCAGCCACCAGGTTCCAGATGCTAGCATGATGCCAACCAGCCTTCCCTGGACAGACAACCAATGTGTTCTGGAGGTCCAATTCCCCAGAACCCTACCCCACTAGGGAAAGAGAGAGACAGGCTGAGAGTATGAATCAACCTGTCAACATGCATGTTCAGTGGGGAAGCAATTACAGAAGCCAGACCTTCCACCTTCTACATGCCACAATGACCTTGGGTCCATACTCCCAGAGGGTTAAAGAATAGGAAAGCTATTGGGGGGTAGGATGGGATACAGAGTTTTGGTGGTGGGAATTATGTAGAGTTGTACCCCTCTTATCCTATGGTTTTGTCAGTGTTTCCTTTTAATAAATAAATTTTTAAAAAGGGGAAAAAAGGGGAGTCGGGCGGTGGTGCAGCGGTTAAGCGCAGGTGGCACAAAGCGCAAGGACCGGAGGAAGGATCCCGGTTCAAGTCCTGGCTCCCCACCTGCAGGGGCGTCGCTTCACAGGTGGTGAAGCAGGTCTGCAGGTGTCTCTCTTTCTCCCCCCCATCTTTCCCTCCTCTCTCCATTTCTCTCTGTCCTATCCAACAACAATGACATCAATAACAACAATAATAACTACAACAATAAAACAAGGGCAACAAAAAGGGAAAATGAATAAATATTTTTTTAAAAAGGGGGGGGGAAAGGAAGGAAAAAAGTACAAAGTTTTGCAAGTACAGCACTAATAGACTAGAAGCCACTGAGAAATTAGAACTGGGTTCCTTTCTTCATTCTGCCTCACAAGGGCCTTAGCACCTCCCAGGGGGTGTAAGAATATAACTCCCGGGGCTCTGGGCTGCTGACCTTCTCTCACTGAGAGAGATCAAATGAGATAATGAAAGGGGCAATGCAGGGATGCTGTGGGTACTACTCAAATAGAAGGGATTACTATCATCCACCGAGGCTGGCAGAGCTAAGTGCTGGGGATTTCTGAAGAACATTGACACTCCCCAGCAATTAAGTCAAATTGACATAATTCAAACAAAACATCTAATTTTAGCTACGGGTGACAATTTCCCCCTCCACAGCACAGACACTGCTGCCTCTGGTTCCAGGAGTGTGATGCCAGGGACACAGGAAGGAACCCACAGATTGTTTCTATTTTCACAGCAGACACACGGGATCCTGGACACTGCCAGGGTTTCCAGCAGCCACGCTAGCTCAGTGCCCCATTCCTGGGCACTACTCATCGGGCGGAGGAATTCCAGCCTCCAGAGAGGCCTCAGGGAACCCGACACACCACAATGTACCTGCCACTTTCGGCCCCATGGACTCAGCTTCTCTAGCCAAGAAAAACAGCACTGGGGGTCGGGCGGTAGCGCAGCAGGTTAACTGCACGTGGCGCAAAGTGCAAGGACCAGCGTAGGGAGCCCGGTTCTGGACCCCCACCCCCCACCTGCAGGGGAGTCGCTTCACAGGCAGTGAAGCAGGTCTGCAGGTGTCTGTCTTTCTCTCCCCCCTCTGTCTTCGCCTCCTCTCTCTATTTCTCTCTGTCCTATCCAACAACGAACGACATCAACAGCAACAATAATGACCACAACAAGGCTACAACAACAAGGGCAACAAAAGGGGGGAAAATGGCCTCCAGGAGTAGTGGATTCCTGGTGTAGGCACTGAGACCCTGCAATAACCCTGGAGGCAAAAAAAAAAAAAAAGAAAAGAAAAGAAAAAGGAAAAGAAAGAAAGAAAGAAAGAAAGAAAGAAAGAAAAGAAAAGAAAAGGAAAAGGAAAAGCAGCACTACAGCCTTGCCTGTATCCTCCTTCAAAGGAATGTGCACCTGGTTGAGCACACATGTTACTATACACAAGGACCCAAGTTTAATGCCCTGGTTCCCGCTTGCAGAAGGGTAGGTTCTGAGTGGTGGAGTAATGCTATGGGTGTCTCTCTTCCTTCTTCTATGTTTCTGTCTCAATGAAAGAAAAGAAGAAAAGACAAATTGCCAACCTGTGGGCAGATCCAGTCTGCAGCTAGTTTTACTATAACCCACAAGCTAAGAGTATTTTTTAAAGATTTATTTGTTTCGGGAGCAGGCGATGACACACCTGATTAGGCATACATAGTACAAAGTGCAAGGACCTGTGCAAGGATTCGGGTTCAAGCCCCTGGCTCTCCCCCTACAGGGACGGTGCTTCACAAATGGCAAAGCAGATCTATAGATATCTTTCTCTCTCTTCCACTATCTCCCCTTCCTCTCACAAGTTCTCTGCCTTGTCCAATAAAATGGGGGGAAATGGTCCCCAGGAGCACTGGATTCATAATGCCTGCAACAAGCCCCAGCAATAACCCTGGAGGCAACTAATAATAATAATAATAATAAATATTTTTTTGTTTTTAGCTAAAGGTAGAGAGGCAGATGGAGAGAGGGCACCATCAAAGCTTCCTTCAATGGGGGGGGGGGGTGTCAGGATTGAATCTGGGTCAAGCACATGGTCAGGCAGTACACTACCCAAGTGAGCCATTAAGTTATTTTTTTATTTGTTAAAGAGAAAAAAAGAAAACCAGAGCCTCACTCTGGTACATGCCGAGCCAGAGATAGACCTCAGAACCCCCCAGTACTTTACCCACTGCATCACCTCCCAGAACACACTGAAAGTAATGGTTGTGGGCAGTAGAAGAAGAACCTTTTAAAAAGAATGAAAATTAAATGAAATACAGTTTTGGATCAACCTGCTAATGCCCACATCCAGTGCAGAACCAGTTACAGGACCAGTTATAGCCAGAACTCCTATCTTCTGCACCTCAAAGACAATCTTGATCCATATTTCTGGTGGGGGACAAGTGATAAGAGGAAGAGGATAGAGGAGGAAAAAGGGAGGGACATTTAGATGTAGTAATAGGGTGATATGTGGCTTGGAGGGGAAGAGAGGACAGGACCTGGAGGAAAAAGGGGGCAATTATATAAAATGTAGACAGCCATAGAGATGACAGTTAACTCATGTCTGCATCCTTAGGAGAACTTCAGTGGTTTGCAATGGAGGGACTGGGGATTCAGAACTCTGGTGGTGGGAACAATGTGGAATTATACTCCTGTTGACATGTAATTTTGTAAATCAAATTAAATCACTAATAAAATCTTTTAAAAAGAAATGCAGTTTTCAGTGTACATAAAGTTGTATTGGAAGGCCGCCAAGCTCATCCACTTACTGTGCTATGTGCAGCTGCTTTCATGACACAGTGGCAGAGATGAATACATGCACAACGGGGTCAAAAAAGAGCTTTGCTCTCTGTCCCTGTACAGTAAACTTTAGTTGAGCTCTGTTTTTTTTAAGTAAACTTTATTATTATTATTTTTCTTTTGCCTCCAGGGTTATTGCCAGGGCTCAGTGCCTGCACCACAAATCCACTGCTCCTGGAGGCCATTTTTTCCCTTTTGTTACCCTGATTGTTTTACCATTGTTGTGGTTATTATTGTTGTTGTTATTGATGTCGTTGTTGTTGGATAGGACAGAGAGAAATGGAGAGAGGAGGGGAAGACAGAGAGGTGGAGAGAAAGATAGACACCTGAAGACCTGCTTCACCACCTGTGAAGCGACTCCCCTGCAGGTGGGGATCCTTCCGCTGGTCCTTGCACTTTGTGCCACGTGTGCTTAGCCCACTACACTACTGCCCGACCCCTTTAAGTAAACTTTTTTATTTATTTATTGGATCAAGACAAAATTTGAGAGGAAAGGAGGACATAGAGAGAGAGAGAGAAAGAGAGAGGTGCGGCATTGCTTCACACCTTGGGAAGCTTACCTCCTGCAAGGGCTTGAGCCTTGGTCCTTGCGCATGGTAACATGTGTACTCAACCAGGTGTATCACCACCTGGTCCCTGACCTCTGATCTTAAAAGACACAAAACAATGAGTGCTATACCAGGGAGATTAGTAGTGCTAAAAACACACAGAGATTAGATAGATAGATAGATAGATAGATAGATAGATAGATAGATAGATAGACAGATAGACAGATATTATTTCTGCTTCATAAAATCATAGAAGGCTTCCAGGAAGAAGTGATTTTATTCTGGACTCTGAAAGGTGAATGGGGCTTTATTGGGCAGCCCTGGGGTGGAGGGAGGGGAGACAGCATTTAAACTGTGTATACAGCATTGCTGGTGTGAATAAGAGGAGACAACCTAGCAGGCAGAGATCAAAGGAAAGAAGGAAGAAAACAAAAGCTGAAAAGATAGACTTTGGATAAGTATGAAGATCACAGGGCACCCATCTGCAAAGGAGCTTTGTCTCATTCACTCTCTTTTTTTTTTTAGCACTTATTAAGTTTATTTCTGGGTTATCTGCATCATTATTCTTGTGTTTTGCACCCCCCTTCCATCCTAGTACTAATTTTTCCCTTTACATCTGATTTTTCTTTTAATGTTTTAATTAGTAAGAGAGAGAGAGAGAGATGTAGATATGGCAGTGCTGGGGATTGAACCTGGGACATTAGAGCCTCAGGCATGAAAATCTTTTGCAGAACCATTATGCTGTGTCCCTGGATATCATTTCTTTTAAAATAGATTTTCTTCTTCTATCCTAATCTCACTAGAAATTCTTGAATGACCAGAATCTTGGCTATATATCAGGTAGCTAGTGATTAAAATACAGAACTCATAGGTTATCTGATCAGGATCTGCAAGAAGTACCTCAAATATCATTCTTTACCTGCATGTAAAATTGTTGCAACAGTAAAAATGTCTTAGGGGATTCAAAATGAAAACTTTAAAATATCAAATTATATTCCTATTATATATTGTTAATTTTTTATATTCTATTTATTTGTTGGATAGAGAGAGCCAGATATTGAGAGGGAATGGTTAGATAGAGAGGAAGAGAGACGGAGAGACACCTGCAGCACTGCTTCACCACTCATGAAGCTTTCCCCCTGCAGGTGGGGACCAGGGACTCGAACCTGGGCCCTTGTGCATTGTAACATGTACGCTCAACCAGACGCACCACCACCCGGCCCCTCATTCACTCTTTTCTAAAGAAAGAAGTCAGGATCGGTGAAGTGGCTCACTTGGATATCGCGCTGCTTTGCTATGTGAGTGGCCCAGGTTCAAGCCTGGCCCCCACTGCATTGAAGTAAGTTTTGGCGCTGTGGTCTCTTTTGCTTTCTCTCTGCCTCTATCTAAAAAATAAAAAGACATAAAAAGAAAGAGAGAGGGAGAGAAGGGGGGAGAGGGAGAAAAGAAAGAAAGGAAAATAAGGAAAGGAAATAAAAAGAAAAAAGTAAAATAAAAATATTAGGAGATAGATAGGTAGGTAGGTAGATAAATGAGAGAGAGAGAGAGAGAGAGAGAGAGAGAGAGAGCGCATGCCTCAATGAGCAACCAGACACTGCAACCAAGTAGCATTATATGTCTCAGATTCTGCACTTGCTCAGCCATAAGCCTTGGTAAGACAACTGCTCCTACCCAAGCCTCAGCTCCAGTCTGTCGAATGGGCAGGCTGAAGTTGATAAGTCATTGTGGCCAGAGATATATGGGACAAACTAAGTGCCCACATCCAGCCACGTCTGGCTGGCAGTTCATTGAGCCTTAAACATGCCAAGAGCCCTGTGTGGCACCAAAGAGAACTAGTTAGGGCAGTGGGCCAAGGACCAACTTGGACAGATTTATTCAGGGCATGTTTCCCTTCAGCAGGTCCCAGAGGTGGCTCAGGCTTCTGTACCCAAATCCTAGCTCCCAGGCAGCCTCCTCACAGCCAAAACATGGGGCAGGTCCTTAATAATCCAGTCTCTCCACCCACAATGCATGCTCAGAACTGGCTGCCTTCTGCAGTAGGGCTGAGGACAAAGCTGAGAATAAAGGAATCAGGGTCCCTCTTCACATCCCAGAGTTTTTCCACTACATTATGTGCTAAGAATCACAGCTGGTAAGGACTGGCATGTCTCTCTCGCCTTAGCACAGAAAAGTCAAGTCCAGACACTTGCTTCTAGTACTTCTAGAAACAGCTGTGGGATTTTGATACATCATTTCCTTTCTCTGGATCACGGTTTCCACCAAGAGGGAGAGCAGGCAGAAGAACTTCAAGGCCCAATCCAAGAAGCTATGAGAGGTAACCTCCTCTAGGGCCTCCGTTCTACAAATGAGAAGCAGAAGCCCAAGGAGGGGAGGAGGTTCTGAGTCAAGATCAGCATCCTTCATCCCTGATACTCCTATTCAAAGGTCTTGGCCATTCACCCCCTTTTATGTATGTCTCTATGCCCATGTCCCTGTCATTGTCTAGTTCTGCACCCACATCCTCTCTACCTGTGCTTAAGTCTCTATGTCTCTTATGTCCAGCTTCACCTCTCCTGGCTGGTTTTTTCAGACAGAGTGAGATAATAAGACAAAGAAGAAGAGAGACAGAGAAAGGGAGAGAGAGAGAGAGAGAGAGAGGAAAGATACCATAGCAACAAGACTCCTCTTGCCTCCTGTGCTGTACCACTCCCTGGATCTCAGCCATGGCGAGGCAGGCACCCTCCTAGGTGAGCTATCTCACTGCTCCCTCCCCCAAGTTTCTTTTCCTCAAAATGTTCAGCACCGGTAACACATGACCAGGAGACGATAGCAAGCAGGGCAGTGGAGCTGGAAGAAGGGGGTGATTGATGCTGGGCTTCTTTGTGGCCAGGCCATAGGGCTGTGGCCACTCTCCTGACTGCAGTGTTCAAACTTTGTTTGGGGGAGCTGAACTGTGTATGTCCATCTATTTCTACAGCTACAGCTAAGTCTACCTCTGTGTTTATGTCTTTGTCTAGCTCTATGTTTCTATGTACTTCTACGGTGTGGGTGTCTCTTTTAGAGAATATATGGCTTCTTTCCCCAAGTGGCTATAAGCTCACAGTGGGTGGGAATGATACCTTACCTTACAGAGTCAGAGGAACTGATTGTGAAGTTCTCATCAAGCTCTAAGCTCTGTGTTATGGCCTTTTAAAATAGTTTCTCACGGGGGCCAGGTGATGGCACACTCAGCTGAGTGCACAAGTTACCATGCACAAGGACCTGGGTTTGAAACCTTGCTCCCTTGCTAGGGAGAAACTTGAAGAGATATGAAGCAGGTCTGTAGATGTCTATCTTTCTCTCCCTCTCCCTCTCTACCTCCCCCCTTCCTACTCAATTTCTCTCTGTCCTATCAAATAATAATAATTAAAAAATAGAAAGAAAAAAAAAAAAGGAAAAACGGCTGCAGGGAGCAGTGGATTCATCATGCAGGCACTGAGTCCCAGCAATAACCCTGGTGGCAATAAAAAAAATGATTTCTCTTTATCTTTATTTTAAATAGGCTCTTTTTATAGACAGAGAAGGAAAGGCAGAGATCACAATACTGAAGCTTCCTTTAATACAGTGGGGGCCGAGCTCAAACCTCGGTTACATGCATGGCAAAGCAGCATACTATCAAAGGGAGCTATTTCATCAGATCTAAACATTCTTGATATCTCTCTCTCTTTCTCTCTCTCTCTCTTTCTTTCCCTCTCCCTCTCCCTCTCCCTCTCCCTCTCCCTCTCCCTCTCCCTCTTCTCTTTTGGCAGAGGCAAGATCATGAACATGCATCACTCTGGACCACACTTTAGTCACAGACAAAGAGAGAAGCAGGAGCAGATACTATAGCACCAGAACTTCCATGTGGCATCAGGACTTGAACCTGGGCCCCAAGCATTGCAAGACACACACACTACCCAGCAAGCTATCTCTCTGGCCTATTATTGTTGATTTTCAATTCCCCCTTGAGCTTCTCCCCCCATCCCCAACACTTTATATCTGTTTCATGTTATTAATTCTCATTACAACTCTAGTAGCAGTAAGGGGGAAATTTCCAATTGGAAAGCCAGATGTGAATCCCAGCCCTAGCTCTGATGCACGGCCTTGGTCAAGTTCACCTGCCCTGCCCCACCCCAATGTTCCCACCTATAGGACAGGCTGTCCTCTCACCCCTAGACTAAGTGGGCTCCATCCAGTGCTTAGTGAGAACACATGTCCTTGTCTGCCTCTCTCTCCTTCATCATCAAGAACTGGGTACCACAATCTCCCTCTGTTACCTGGGGAGACAGCTGATAGACAGGAAAGCATAAAACTGTATGGATTTCTATTCATGACATCCAGCATCTGCTACTGCCTACTTGTTATTTAAAAAAAAAAGATATGGTCCAGGAGATGGTGCATCCAGATGAACGTATCAGATACCACGCAAAAGGACCCAGGCTCAAGTCCCCAGTCCCCCCTGAAGGGGAGAAATTTCACAAGGAGTGAAGTATGCTGCAGGTGTCTCTCTCTCTCTCTCTATGCTGTAATTTTTTTTTTTTTTTAAAGGAGGCTGGGTAGTGGAACACCTGGTTGAGCACACAAGAACCCAGGTTCAAGCTTCTACTAGTCACCTGTGGGTGGGGGGAGGGCTTCATGAATGGTGAAGCAGGGCTATGGGTATTTCTCTGTCTGTCTCTCCTCCTCTTTTTTTTTTTTTTTCTTTTTTAACCAGAGCACTGCTCAGCTCTGGCTTATTGGTGATGCAGGGGATTGAACCTGGGACTTTGGAACCTCAGGCACAAGAGTCTTTTTGCATAAACATTATGCTATCTACCTCTGCCCTTCTCTCTCCCTCTTTATCTCCCCCTTCCCTCTCAGTTTCTCTCTTATTTAAGATAGACTAAATTAATACTACAAAATAAATAAAAGACCATTTTTAAAAAATGAAGTAAAAATAAAAAATTGTGGGACTTTATAAAGAGATGCCATCCCAGATTTGACCTCAGCTTGGACACTGACTAGTGGGGAAAATATACTTACCCTCCTGAAGACTTAGACACCAGTACTCCATATGGCTGTTGGCCAGACTTATAAGTCCCACAGTGGTCATGCTGGGTTCACCCAGCCCTGTGGGACTGCAGCCACTATCCATCACTCCAGGGCTCCCTGAAGCCAAGTATCCAAAAGGTCAACCTCCCCTCCCCAAAAATCCAGAGGTTGCTGACAGTTGTCATTCAACTCTAGCTTGGCCTCCCCCATTCCAGAACAATTTTTCTGGCTCTCCCCAGCCCCAGAAAGCAGCCACTGGAGATAATGTGATGGGTGTCCAGCACTTGGGGATGACATTAAAACCACAGTGAACACTGTATTCCAAGATGCTGGGGAGCGAGCAGAGGCCAGAAGAGGAGAAAGAACCTGTGCTGCCCAGCTCCCTCAAGTGGAGTGCTGACTTCTCTGAATATCCTGACTCCTTTGGAAACTCAGTTTAAGGATGAAGCTAAGATCTCTCTCTCAATACACCGTTCATCTCTGTGAGACACGTCACTGAAAAGCCACAGTTGGACAAACCAGGAAATGACAAGTGTTGGAGAAGTTGTGGAGAAAAGGGAACTGAGCCAACATTGCTGGCGGGAATGCAAACTGGTGCAGCCCCTTTGGAAGACTGTATGGAGAGTCCTTAAACAAATACAAATGGAAGAGTGCCTGATGGATTCATAAATATCACTCTCAGGCTTTTATCCAGTGGACACTGAAACACTAATTCGAAGGGATATATGCATCCCTATGTTCACAGCGGCATTATTCACAACAGCCAAAGAGTGGAAGCAGCCTAAATGGCCATCAACAGATAACTGGCTAAATAAGTTACGGGATATCTATTCCATGGAATACTTACTTTTCAATCAAAAAAAGACAATATTGTGTCCTTTGGGACAAAATGGATAGAACTGGAGATTATGCTTAGCAAAATAAGTAAAGAAATGAAAGATAAATACCAGATGTTTTCACTCCTCTGTGAAATCTAGAGGACTGATTTATATGAACTTGCCAAAAAAAAAAAAAAAAAAGAAATCCAAACAATGGGGCTGGGCAGTGGTGCACTGGGTTAAGCACACATAGTACAAAGTGGAGTGATCCAAAGAAGGATCCCAGTTCAAGCCTATGGCTCCCCACCTGCAGTGGCTCACTTCACAAGTGGTGAAACAGATCTGCAGGTATCTATCTTTCTCCCTCTCTATCTTCCCCTCCCTTCTCAATTTCTCTCTGTCATATCCAAAAAAAAAAAAAAGAAGAAAGAAAGAAAGGAAGAAAGAAAAGAAAAAGAAAGAATGGCTGTAGGAGCAGTGGATTCATAGTGCAGATACTGAGACCCAGGGGTAAACCTGGAGGCAAAATAAATAAATAAATAAATAAATAGCAAATAAATAAATAAATAATCTAAACAAAACAAAAGCAAGCGAAGTGTTTGTAAGACTTGTGAGAACTCTGGTGGTTATCTTTGGAAGATTGGAGGCTAGGGAATAGGGAACTTTGGTGGTGGGTATGGTGTAGAGCTATATGTTGTAGTCTTATAATCTTGTAGCAAGCTATTAATAACAAGTTAAAAACTATACTAAAAGAAAAGCCACAATTGGGGTCAGGAAGTGGCTAGAACGCACGCGTTACCATGGACCCCAGTTTAAGGCCCTGGTCTCTCCCTGCAAGGGGACAAAGCTTCATGAGTGTTGAAGCAATGCTGCAAATGTTTCTCTTTCTCTCTTCCTCTCTATCTCCCCTTTCTCTTGATTTATCTCCTATCTATTAACAAAAGAGAAGAAAAGAAAAATCACGGTTGCCTGACACGCCATACACACTACGTGTTCCATGACATGTCGCCTTGTCTCTGGGCTGTGGGTTAGACAGCAATCTGCTTTCCAGGAAAATGCAGGCAGTTAGGGCTTCAAGTCCCCCTCCCCCATTAGCGTCCCTCCTGAGCTCCTCTGGGCTCCCTGGGAAGAGGCAAGTTTGCATTTTGCTCATGACCTTGAAAGCAGCTCAGCATGTGGCAGAGCCAGTCACCTTGCACTGAAAATAGAAGGTGCAGAGCCTGCCTCTGCGTCTGTCCTCTGCTCACCTGCGGCAGGTGCTCTGGGCCTTGCAACTACAGGAGAAGACAGCTTCTTGGCCTCAGCAGGAGGCTCACAGAATCACAGGGCTACACGAGCTCTCAAAACATACGCACCCAAAGGACCAGCTTGTGGGACCGCTGACCTTCCAATAACACGTATAGCCTCTGCCCTTTGTCAGCAAATCCTGCCCCCTTCCTCAGTATGCCTGAGACCCTAGTGCTGTGGAGATGGAACAGAGGGTAAAGCAGATACAAGGAGTTTGAGCAGAATCCCATGGCATGGTCCCTACACTCTGCAGTCTGGACAGTTCAGAGCACACCTTTGGCCACGGGCAGCTAGCTGGCCTCCAGGAGCTAAATTTCTTTGCAACCTTCTAAACTGGCACAATTGCAGAGTGGTGGACACACTCAGAAGATCCTTATAAGTCTGTAGGTTATTTCTTGTCTTAGGAGAAGCTATGGAGCAAAGAAGCACTATTCCAGCCTTTATGATTAGTCAACAATTTGTTTGGCTCTATATGTTAACTCTTTTTTCAGCCACCAGGTTCCAGATGCTAGCATGATGCCAACCAGTCTTCCCTAGACAGACAACCAATGTGTCCTGGAGGTCCAATTCCCCAGAACCCTGCCCCACTAGGGAAAGAGAGAGGCAGGCTGGTAGTGTGAATCAACCTGTCAACACATATGTTCAGCGGGGAAGCAATTACAGAAACCAGACCTTCCACCTTCTGCAACTCACAATGACATTGGGTCCATCCATACTCACAGAGAGATAAAGAATAGGAAAGCTATCAGGGGAGGGATGGGATACGAAGTTCTGGTGGTGGGAATTGTGTGGAGTTATACCCCTCTTATCCTATGTTTTTTGTCAGTGTTTCCTTTTTATAAATGAAAATGAAGAAGAAGAAGGAGGAGGAGGAGGAGGAGGAGGAGGAGGAGGAGAAGGAGGAGAAGGAGAAGGAGGAGAAGGAGAAGGAGAAGGAGGAGAAGAAGGAGAAGAAGGAGAAGAAGGAGAAGAAGAAGAAGCATCCAGAGTTGCATTTGAGAAGCAAGAGCAAGGGCTTGAGGCCCAGCTTCCTCACTGTTCTCCATCTGCAATACCAGGGAGTTAAAGTTCATGAACTGGAGATGATGTGAAGGGAGGAGAGGCTCCCTTGTCCAGATCACACTTATCCTCTGTTAATTGAGAGATGCAAGGTACTGTAATGGAATCATTTCCAGACTAAGTCCATTATCCAGGGTTGTCCTGGGACTTAACTGAAAGTGCCATCAACTTAAAAACATAAAACCTGCCTGTACCCACACACAGTGCCCAAGCAGTAAGGCACCCTGGACACCACATCTGCAACGTCCCTCAGAGTAGGCACCCTTTCTACAGGACCTCTGACAGGCCCAAGAGGCCTTCCTGAGGGACCATTACCATGAGCAAAGACCTAGGTTCAAGCACCGAGCCTGTAGGAAAGGAAGTGTCACAAATGGCAGAGTAATGACTCAGGTGTCTCTCCTTTTCTCTGTCTCTTTCTCACTCACTCCTTCTCTCTCTCTCCTCCCCCCCTTACCCACTAAAAAAAAAAAAAAAAAAAAGCAAAAAGGTGGTAATCAGGAATGGTGCAGCTGTGCAGGCACTGAACCTCAGTGATAACCCTGGTGACAACAACAACAAAAAAGGCTCCTCCTGAAATATAGAGTAAAACATTAATGAGTTGTGATCTATTACAGCAGATGTGGAGACACAAAATGAGGAGTCAGAGGGGTGGTGTCATGGAAGAATAGGGGAACCTGTGTTCTGGTGGAGGGTGAGGGGGTGCAGGCAACTTACCTGTGGGAACTATGGAATTCCACCTCTGTGACAGCAACAGTCTTAGAAAGCAACATTTCCACAATAGGGTGATTGTTCAAATGGTGAAAAATAAGCTGCAACATTTTTTTAAAGTCCTTCCCAGAGGAATCAGATAATGGTATAACTTTTGCATGGGTACAAATTCATGGGTTCGATTGCCAGGTAGAAGACAGAATTGGTCTTTTGCTGGTGAATTTGATGTAGGACAGACAGTTGTTGATTTTTAATGACACACAGCTAAAGCTTCCATACTGTCACAATGCACTGTTAGTTCAATACAAAACCATTTTAAGGTATTTCCACATGTGGACTTACAATAAATAAATAAATAAATAAAACAGAAGCAAACAAAATGTAAGACTTTGTGAGAACTATGGAGGTTATCATTGGAAAGGGGGGGGACAGAATTTTGGTGTGATATAGAACTATACTCTGTAATCTTATAGTCTTGTAAACCACAATTAATCACATATTTTTTAAAATGACTTAGAGAAAGGATTAAAAAATAAAGTGTTTCCCACCTACCTCGTTTAAGCCCTCTCACATATGTGGCAACTCAGGATTTTGAGTGTAACCCACCCACACTGCCTGTTGTCCAAGCTGCCCTTCACAGGCAGAGCTAGTGGAGAACAAGGGCAGAGCAGCTGACATGTGACAAGCAAGAAGTTCATGTTTAAGGAAAGACAAGCCACTGGGCTGTGGCTGCTCTCCCTAGAGTAGAGGGTGGAGCCTGTCTCTACCCAGCAATGACTCAACATCTGAGGTGGGTCCTGGACCCCTGCCATTGAGTGCTAAATCCTAGAAGTCTCAGGGACATCATCCATCACCCGGCCCCACCCATGGTAGGACCAACCTTAGGAGAGGGCCTGCTACTTGAACGCTATACCACTAGAGTAAGACCAGCTAGGAAACTTTCTCACTTCCCAAGGTAGGAAATACAAAAGCACCTCTTTCAAATGTCACTAAAATGAATTGGTCTAAAAATGGAATTACCTTATGATCCCACAATACCATTCTTAGGCATTTATTTAAAGGACATGCAAACACTAATTTGGAAGGATGTATGCACCCCCCCCTTTTAAATATTATTTATTTTTCTATTTATTGGATAAAGACAGAGATAAATTGAGATGGGAGGTAGAGATAGAGAGGGAGAGAGACAAAGAGACACCTGGAGCCCTACTTCACCACTCATGAAGCTTTCCCCCTGCAGGTAGGGACCAAGGGCTTGAACCTAGGTCCCAGAGCACTGTAACCTGAACACTTAACCTGGCCCCCATCCCTATGTTCATAGCTGCAATATTTATAATAGCTAGAGAGTGGAAGTAGCCTAAATGCCCACTGACAGATGACAGACTAAAGAAGTTATGGGATATATATAATCTATGGAATACTACACTGTAATTGAAAAGATGATATCCTTTGGAACAAAATTGATGGAACCAAAGGTTATTGTGCTTACTGAAACAAGAGGTAAAAGATAACTACTAGATGGTTTCACTCACATGTGGACTTTTAAGAACTGAAAGACATTAACTGTCTCTAAGACTCTGTGAAAATTAGCGCGGTTATCTTTGGGAACGTGTGGGCACAGAACTTTGGTGGTGGGTACAGTATGGAACTATAACCTGTAATCTTACAATCTTGTAAATCATTATTAATACAACTGTTAATAATGGCAGGGGGCTGGGCAGTAGCACAGTGGGTTAAGCGCACATGGTGTGAAGCGCAAGGACAAGCGTAAGGACCCTGGTTCAAGCCCCAGGCTCCCCACCTTCGGGGGGGGTCACTTCACAAACGGTGAAGCAGGTCTGCAGGTGTCTATCTTTCTCTCCCCCTCTCTGCCCCTCCTCTCTATTTCTCTCTGTCCTATCCAAAGATATTAATAATAACCGCAACAACGATAAAACAACAAGGGCAACAAAAAAAGGAGGAAAAAATAGTCTCCAGGAGCAGTGGATTCACAGTGCAGACACTGAGCCCCAGCAATAATTCTGGAGACAAAAATAAATAATAAAAAATAAATAAATAAATGGCTTGACAGAGAAAGAATTTGCCAAGGGCCAGTGAAACAGTGCCTTTGCATAGTAGACTGCTTTGCCATATGCATAACCCAGGTTTGATCTCAGTAGGGCTTCAAAGGAAGCTTCAGTAGTGTGGTCTCTGCCCCACCCCCTCCTTCCCTTTCTCTTATCTTAAAAGCAAAATGAAAAGCAAAGAGAAATAAATGAAGTGACTTTGCCAGATCTCGGCATAAAAGGAGAATGGAGCAGCTTCTCAAACTCAGAACAACTCTATCGGTATTTTTGACCCAGAAGCTACTCTGACTTGGGCTGGTTCTAATTCTTCACTTTAACTGGTGTTTCACATCAGGTTCACACATCTCTGAAATCGCCCCCAACTCAAGTCATTGGCAGCAATGTGAGATGAATACTCCCTACCTTAGGACATAGACTTGATAACTATTTCTGAAAAGGAATTCACATCTAAATTACATACAAGGGGGCCAGGCGGTGGTGCACCTCATTAAATGTACACAGTACTAAGCATAAGAACCTGGCTTCGAGCCCCCATTCCCCACCTGCAGCTGAAACGCTTCACAAGAGGTCTCTCCCTCTCTATCTCCCCTTCCTATCTCTGTCCTATCCAGTAACTTGGCCACCAGAAGCAGTGGATTCATAGTGCTGCACTGAGCCCCAGCGATAACTCTGGAAGAAAAAGAAAAATTATATACAAGGAAAGAATTTAGTTATTTTGCCATTTGGTAAACTGGGTACAGGCATGTGTTTTTCTCTCCCACTCCACTAGACTGTCAAGGCACTCCACCCCACACACACACATACCCCCCAACATACAGACAGAGAGGCAAAGAGAGGTAAAGAAACTACTTTCACCTCAAGCTCCCTTCAATGTGGTGGGGGCCAGGCTCAAACCTGAATTGTGTACCTGTCTCTGAATGCTCCTACCTTAGATTCTATTGGCTGCTCCAGGATGAGAGATGGTCTGCGTGGGAACACTGCATCCAGCATTTATTGAATGCTCACTGCCTTCCTGATGTTTCACAGATAATAACTCACTTAATCTTTTCAATATCTCTGTGTGGTTATCTAGTACAGATACCCTTCTTTCTGCCTTACAAGTAACAGAACCAAGATTCAAGGAAGGTAATTAAGCAACTTTTTCCAAAGTCACCCAGCTAGTAAATATCTGGGTCAGGACATGAGTCCAGGGTCAGACTCCAGAGCCTGTTATTTCTTTATGGTTGATTAAACATGTCAATCAAAGGTGGCTTCCTGACACACTAACATCCCTTTAAAGCTCCTGTCACCTTGCCCATATGTATACTGGAATAACAGGGGACAACTTCATTGGGAGGCAATGTTTAAACTGTATTCTGATGAAGAAGTTGGGATTGATGTTGGAGGTCAAAGATTCAACTGAGAGATCTAAAGGCAAGAGAGAGCATGCATATCAAAGTATGAAAAGTACTAGAAGGAGTTCAGAGGACAGCTGAGAGCACCATGTGGGACAGAAAGAGGTAAGAAAGGCAATTAGGATCTAAAGAAAAGCATTTGGAAGCCAGGTGACAGGTCTGGACTGCATTCCAAGGGCAATTGGGAAGCCACTGGAGCTTTACAGGAGAGTATGGAGATTTGCATTCTTGGAAGCTGGCTCTGGCTGCAGCATGGAATATCTGACCCAACACACACATTTTCAACTTCATTTACAATGGACAGCTTCACATGCCAAGACCCAACAGCTCAGGCTCTCAGGACCATACTCCAACTCCAGTCGGAGCCAGTACATTCTGTTACCTACTTGGCTCTAGCTAATACTACTTTGGGTTCTTTGTTGGATGGTGGCGAGGGGGTGTGATGTCACCAGTTAATCCCAACTCTCACCTCCAGAACCAGAAAAGGTCAATCAGGGTTGCTGTTTATTTATTTATTGGCCACTAGGGTTATCTCTGAGGCTCAGTGACTGCATGACAAATCTACCACTACAAGCAGTTAACTTTTTCCTATCCTCTCTCTCTCTCCCTCTCTTTCTCATAGGACAGAAAAATTGAGAATGGAGGAGGGATAAGGAGAGAGAGAAGGAGAGATACCTGCAGCACTGTTTCACCCACTGTATGGCTTTTTCCCTGTAGGTGGGAACTGTAGGCTTGGGCCCAGGTCCTTGTGCATGGTAACATGTGTGTTCAACTAAGTGTGCTACTACCTGGCCCCTTATCCTTTCTGTTAAATGCACTTAATTTTCTAAATTACAGTACACTTTAAATATACTCCTGCTTTTTTATTAGCAGCATCTTCTTTAAATCATGTGTGTGTGTGTGTGTGTGTGTGTGTGTGTGTGTGTGTGTGTGTGTGTGTGTGAGAGAGAGAGAGAGAGAGAGACCTGAGAGGTGACACAGTAGCTAGAGTGAACTTACAAGCATGATGTCCTCTAGTTCTCTAGTTCAATCTCCAGCATCATATGTGCCAGGAATGATTCTCTCCCCTCTCTGTCACTAATAAATCTTTAAAAACAAAATAAAACATTATTTTTGAAAAGATTTACCTATGTATTTATTTTAAGGAGAGTGAGAAAGACCACAGCATGGCTCAGCCCTGGCTCTGGTGGTGCCAGGGAATGAACCTCAGACATGCAAGTTTGGTGTACTATCACTGAGCTAACCTCCCAGCTCATAAAATCACATTTTATTACCGCTTTATTTTAGTGGACACATAGCTACTCAGCACATGGCGAGTGGCAACAAAGCTCACTTCCTTAAAAACATTGTGTCCTGCTTCTCTCAGCCCGTGAGCTTGCTTTCCCTGCATACAGCAGCTTCTACCAGATTCCTTTAGTTCCCACGAGGCCATGTGGCTTTATCACATGTCTGTGCCCTCTCTAAGGTAACCAACCATTCCAGGGTCTAGGAAGTCTGCAGCAAGCAGAGCACCAGACTTTCATGCATGAAGTCCTGAGTTTAGTACCTGGCATTGTATATGTCAGATGGGTGCCCTGGGTGCCCTGTCTCTCTCTCTCTCTGTCTCTCTCTCTTTCTCTTTCTCTCCCCTACCACAGTCTGACATGTTTCCCAGTATTTCAGAAAGCTGACTGTCACCTCTGACCTAGCAACTGAGAGTTCCAGGAAGCTACTTACAATTTATGACCCTTACCCACCCCCCCAAAAAAGGAGAACTCATCATTTGTTTCTTTTTCTAAGCTCACTGAAACAGACCGATTACCTACCCAAACACCAAGTTGGACACGCATCCCAATTAGCATATAATCACACATAACATGCACAGGCTTATACACATGTGCACATATGTTAGCCCATGTCTAAATAGAGTCAACTGCCTCATCCTTGATTGCTTACTAATACTTAATACTTACCCTGTCCTAGTCACAAAAGTCAACTTACTCTAGTGCCCATGTGCATTTCTAGTTCATCATCATATGTTCTCCACCTGCCAGGCACCCTGCTAAGACCAGCCAGCCCCTCCATTGGGCTGTCCCTCAGTATGTGAGATGTCCTACTTACCACAGCACTACCCAAATCCACCTCATTTCTGCACTCACCTCATTTCTGCACCAAAGGCTCCAATATACTAAAGGCAACCTTCACACTTCTACCTGGAGTCACTCTGAGCTGCCCCCCCCTTTAGCTCTCTGTCTCAGCCCCTCCTCCAGCTCATTCTGTAGCCCATCAATAGCCTTTGCTCCTATGTGGCCCACAATGCCAGAACCACCCCTGCTCCACATCCACATGTTCCCTCCACACAAGTGTGCATATGGTCAGGGACTTAGATCCTGAAAAGCAGGTTCAATTCTTGTTTACTGCTCAGAAAATAATTCCAGAATACAAACTCTGTCAATGGTAAGAACAGAGATTTTATTTTTAAAATAGAGACAGAGAGGCCACAAGGTAGAGGGAGAAAAAGACCACAGCTCAAATCTTCCATCAATGAAGTGGAGGCCAGGCTCGAACCTGGGTCATGTATACGACAGTGCAATGCCCAAGTGAGCTATTTCAATGGCCCAAGATTAGATAGACACAGGAGGGAGAAGGGGATTAAGAATGAAAATGGAGGTGGGCAATAGCACCGTGGGCTAAGCACACATAGTACAAAGCACAAGGACCTGAGCAAGGATCCTGGTTAGAGCCCCTGGCTCCCCAATTGCAGGGGGTTGCAGGTCTACAGGTGTCTGTCTTTCTCCCTCCCTCTCTATCTTCCCCTCCTCTCTCAATTTCTCGCCGTCCTATTCTGTAAAAAAAAAAAAAAGGGGGGAGGGGAGTCGGGGGGTAGCGCAGCGGGTTAAGCGCACATGGCCATGCAAAGCACAAGGACCGGAGTAAGGACCTCGGTTCGAACCCTCGGCTCCCCACCTGCAAGGAGGTCACTTCACAAGCGGTGAAGCAGGTCTGCAAGTGTCTTTCTCTCTCCCCCCTCTGTCTTCCCCTGCTCTCTCCATTTCTCTCTGTCCTATTCAACAACAATGACATCAATAACAACAACAATAAAAGTAAATAAATAGATAAATAAATAACATTTAAAAAGAAAAATGCCTCCAGGAGCCATGGATTCGTAGTGCTGACACAGCCCCAACAATAGTTCTGGAGGAAGAAAAAAAAAAACAAAAAACATAGGGGCTGGAGTAGATAGCACTAATGGTTATGTAAAGAGACCCTCCTTCCTGAGGTTGTGAAGTCCCAGGTCAATCCCCTACACTACCATAAACCATAGCTGATAAGTGCTTTGATTGAGAGAGAGAGAGAGAGAGAGAGAGAGAGAGAGAGAGAAAGAGAGAAAGAACACAAAAGCAAACACCATAGGGCCAGAAGCAGGAAGGCTTTGCCCCAAAGGTGAGACTGTGACAACAGGCCACCATCTCCCAGATGCATTTTTCAGCTGCTGGGTGTCCAACATCTTAGTTCCATTGCTGCCACGTGCTCCCCTACATCTTGGAACTGTTTTGTTTTTGTTTGATTGAGATTTTATTGATAGGGGCCAGTAGGTGGTGCACCTGGTTAAGCACACACATGACAATGCACAAGGACCTGAGTTTGAGCCCCTGGTCCCCACCTGCAAGGGGAAAGCTTCATGAGTAGTAAAGCAGGACAGCATTTATCTCTCAGAATGTGTGCAATGCTTGCGTGCAATGCTTTCATGCACTGTCCCCTGAAGGCGTGCGATGCTTGCACTCCTAAGATGTCAAAGCTTCAGGGTGGGGCTTATCTGCCTCACACACTGTGGGCTCCATTATCCTCGATGTTCCCAGGCTTGGTGGCCAAGGTCAAACAGCCATGAGATTCTCCGGAGATGCCATAACCACTTTTCTGTTGCCCTCTTGATAGGCTGCTATAAGTGCCTTGTGTGGCTTTCATAAGCCACACCTCCTAGTTAGAGACTGGACCCAGTAGGTCTATTCTAACATAATACTTCTTGGCATAGCAAGAATTTCATTTCTCTCCTGAAAATGACAAGCAGCTATGACTGAAAGGATCCTTCTCTAATTATGCCAGCACTGAACTAAGAATGTGCTGACCTTCCCAGGCAAACAGCAAGATGTCACACAATCCCTGGAAGGCCAGGCATGAATCTTGGCAGGGACTTTAATAGAAAGAATAATCTCATTAACAGTCACTGTGTCATTGACTATGGACTCCTAAATCTTGAGGAGTTCCCCAGTTGGCAGAGTGCTCTCAGATTTGACTCTTAACCCTGGTAAAGAAGAGTAAACTGAGGCTCAGAAAAATGCAGAGGCTTATTCAGATCCTTGGGATGGGGAGTTGGTTAAAGAAAGAACTGAAACTGGCCTCCAGACTGATGCTAGAATCTGATTCCTGGTCTTGTGCCTTGGGAGAGGAAGATTGGCACTGCTTTTTGAGCACCATCAGTGGACATATGGAGCCAGGCAAAGTTTATTTGCCTTTTTCAAAAATCAAACATGGATAGCAACAGATTTTGCTTTGGTTAGATTGGTTCGGGGGGGGGGGGATATATTTATTTGCTTCCAATTCCATGGGGCCAGAGCTTCTGAAATCAAGTAGAGAGATTTAACAACAACAACAACAAAAAAAAATCTGAACCACTTCACTGTGTGGATTCTAAATCAGTTCTCAAGACATAAGTATTTACTGGCTGGTTATGTGCAGACTCAGGCTTTGGCTTCAAAGAGCTTACTATTTAGTAGAAAGGATATAAGAAGTATTTGTCTCACATATATGCACATACTCCCAGGCACACATGAACACTCAGACAAATGTGTGCACACATTTGAATGCATTCAGACATGTGTGTGAATATATATAAACACGTTTATTGATGTGTGTGTGTCCTTGGACATATATGTGCATATATGTGCAAGCATACAACATGCAATATAAAAACCAAAGTAGTACAGTGCAGAGAAAGTAGGGAACATCAGAAAACATTTTTTTTAGGAGCCAGGAAACAGCTCACCCAGAACAGTGTGCCTTACCATATGCAAGGTCCTGGGTTTGAGTCCTCCCACCAGGAGGAAAGGCCAGTACAGCACCACGGGAACCTTATGGATAGCAAAGTGCTGCTGTGGTGTCTCCCCCCTCCTTACCTGTCTCTCCTCCCTGATATAAGAGGAGGGGAGGGGAACACTCAGCAGTTGCAACGTACATACTCCAGGTCCTGGGTTCATCCCTGACACCACCAAAAATAAGGGTCGTTCTTAAATAGAATAAGGGCTTGGTTTAGACACTGAAGGAAGAGGAAATAGATGTTCACCTGTACAAAGGCATTGTGGAGGCCAAGCATGGAGTGAGCTAAAATATATGAAGAATGCCTGGCACACAGCATTTGTCACTGATGCTTGCTCATTCTTATAGGAGGAAGGAAAGGAGGTCTGAGACTAAAGTGTATCTTTTTAAAAATATATTTAATTTATTTCATATAAGAGAGAGAGAGATGCCAGAGCACCACTATGATACTTACAGCACTGGTGGTCAAACTGGAAGCTTCAGACAGACAAGTCCTGTACTGTAACTATGAGCTACACCCCCAGGTAACAGACTACAGCTTCTCTTAAAGCACTGTCGTTGAGAAGGGGTAAACAGAAATAGAGAGTGGGTCTGAGTAGTGGTGCACCAGGTTCAACACACACGTTGCCCTGCACAAGGACCTGGGTTCAAATCCCCAGTGCCCACCTGTCATGGGGAGTTTCACAAGTGGTAAAGCAGTGCTGCAAGTGTTTCTCTTCCTCTCTCTGTCCCTCTCCTTCTTCCTCACCCTAGTGTGCTCTCCCTCTCTCTCCCTCTCATCTCCCCTTTCCCTCTCAATTCCTCCCTGTCTCTCTTCAAACTAGAATAGAATAAAATAAAATAAAAACAGAAGTAGAGAGCGAGTGGTCTGATGCGATGAGCCAAAAAAGAGAGAGGGGCTGGAGGCTGGCTGGGGCCTTCCTATACAAGGCTTTAAGCTCTGGATCCAAGGCTGCTGCTCCACCTCCTCTGAGCAGTGGCTGTGAGGTGCAGTAATGCACAAACCATTGTGTCTATCGTAGTGTGGGCCACTGAGCATGAAGCATCTTCTCTGTCCCTCAGCCCCTGCTCTCCTGGTATAGTAGGTGGTTGGGGAGCAATGGAGTGCCCTGGGAACAGCTCCACCGCCTCTTCTCTGCATTGGGGAGGGAGGAACTGGGTAGAAGATAGACACAGAGCAGACTGACAAAGTTACTGACACCAGCTGAGCCTGGATGAGACACAGTTGCTTCCATTCTGGAGGCTCCCAGAACACGAAAAGAAGACATGCCAAAGCAAGGGTTATCGGAGTTGTCATTTATTTTAAAACTCTGGCAGCTGATAAGTTAACACTTTAGGGGCCAGGCAGTGGCATACCTGGTTATCTGCACATGTTATCATGCTCAAGGACCTGGATTCTAGTCCCCAGCCTCCATCTGCAGGGGGAAAGCTTCACAAATGATGATGCAGATGTCTCTCTGTCCTTCTCTCCTTTCCCTCCCAGTTTCTCAGTGCCTTATCAAGTAAATTAAACAAATAAAGTTAAAAATTAAAAAAATAGGGAGTCAGGCAGTAGCGCAGTGGGTTAAGCTCACATGGCGCAAAGTGCAAGGATCAGTGTAAGGATCCTGGTTAGAACCCTGGCTCCCCACCTAAAGAGGAGTCGCTTCACAGGTGGTGAAGCAGGTCTGCAGGTGTCTTTCTCTCCCCCTCTCTGTCTTCCCCTCCTCTCTCCATTTCTCTCTGTCCTATCCAACAGCAATGGCATCAATAACAACAACAATAATAACTACAACAATAAAACAACAAAAGGGAATAAATAAATAAATATTTTTAAAAATTAAAAATAAATCAACATTTTGAAAGACCAGTGTGCAGTGTAATGATAAAATGCTATGCAAACACCAAACACAGATTTTGTATACAAATATCATTTCATACCACAACATACACTGGGGTTGCGGTCTAGCAACAGGACCTTAAGTTTCAAGCTGTGTAATGAACAGCATTCTCATTCCGTCCTGCCGGTTCTCTCCTGACTGAATTTATAAACTCACTTGGAGCTTACAGCACAACTTAAAACCTGGGAGTGGGCGGGAGGGATGGGTCACAGTTCTTTGGTGGTGGGAATGGTGTTTATGTACACTCCTAGCAAAATGTAGACATATAAATCAGTAGTTAATTAATATGAGAGGGGGAAAATCAATTGTATGTCTCAAAGTTTCTCAAAACACAAACTGAATCTTTTTAATATATAGGCTGTGTATTTGATATGCGGACTCTCTCAAAAGCCTAGACCAAGTAGATTAGAAGCATCCAATAGCACAGCTATATACAAGATACTGGATACTGTACAGCAAACCATAACAAAGGGACTTTTCAAAGTTAACCCAATTAACAAATAATGTGATGATAACATTAACTATCGATTGTCTTTTTGAACCCTAAGACAGCAGGAACCTCACATCTCCACTATAGAGCCCCTACTTCCCCCAGTCCTGGAACCCTTGGATAGGGCCCACTTTCCCGTATGCATCTCCCAATCCAAACCAAATAATATTGCATCCGCCGATCACAACTTAACCAACGCAAAGATTGCCACCTCAACATGCTTCACCTCAGACTGTGTCCAGAGACTTCACGTGTGGAATGACAACCCTTCAGCTTCATTACTCGGGTGAGACCTTTCCTTTTATAGTACACTCTAATTTCATCTCAGGTAGTTCACTTTCTAACAAAGTCCCATAACCTAGATATACACCAGTTTCTGTGAGAGAGAGCTTATGTGCACACGTATCCATAAACTACTGCAAAATATATACCTGAAAGCAGAAGTACACTAGAGTTTGCAGTGAGTACCTCCCTAACACTTCCTCTCCACTATTCCAAGCTTGGGATCCATGATTGCTCAACAAATTGTTTGGCTTCGTATGTTAACTCTCTTTTCAATCACCAGGTTCCAGATGCCACCAGGATGCTGGCCAGGCTTCCCTGGATTGAAGACCCCACCAATGTGTCCTGGAGCTCAGCTTCCCCAGAGACACACCCTACTAGGGAAAGAGAGAGGCAGACTGGGAGTATGGACCGACCAGTCAACGCCCATGTTCAGCGGGGAAGCAATTACAGAAGCCAGACGTTCTACCTTCTGCAACCCTCAACGACCCTGGGTCCATGCTCCCAGAGGGCTAGAGAATGGGAAAGCTGTCATGGGAGGGGGTGGGTTATGGAGATTGGGTGGTGGGAATTGTGTGGAGTTGTACCCCTCCTACCTTATGTTTTTGTTCATTAATCCTTTCTTAAATAAAAAATTTAAAAAATAAAAAAATAATAATAATAAAAGAACCTGGAGCTCCTCGTAAATGGTAGTCCTGGGCCCACTTCCTCCCTCCTGCCCTCACCTTCACCCCACTGCCCCACACCCTGGCTGGCCATGACTGTTTCAGCGCTGTCCTACCCTCCCCTCCCCTGTGAGTCTGATCACTGGATCAAGTGAAGCCATCTTTGCAGTCCAGCTGTGAGTGGAAGGCCAAGGCCCTTTGGAGAGCTGCAGAGCCTGAAGAGGCAGCTAGTGCTGCCTTCCCAGCAGAGCAGGTGAGGCCATTGTGCACGTTGGGCTTGCTTGATACACGTCTGCATCCAAGCCCCTCGGCTTGGCTTTTCAAGCCCTATTTAAGCAGTACTGTTGTGCAAATGACTAAAACCCACTTGCCACTGAGTGTAGCAGGGATGTGCAAGGAACTAACTACATGCTCAGTGGGAGCATTCACTGCACCAAAAACTGTGATGGCTCCACTGCCTGCCTGCAGATTTGCATTGCTTTGAAAATTATCCGGAAAGGAGTAGCAGGTGTTCTTCAGATACAACACACACACACACACACACACACACACACACACACACACACACACACACATGACAGTCAGTCAGGAGCATATCAATCACCTGAACACTTGCCTAATGATCTGGACAAAAAGAGACCAAAATGTGTTTCCACTCATTCCACAACTATTTAGTGCATAGCCACTGTGTGTTGGTTAACCAAGCACATCTAAGTTTCATGGCTACACATAGGGCATGAGCTTTTCTGATACCAACACCACACACTGAAGTAGGTAGACAGAACAAGGGACACAGGGTGAGCTCTGCAAGCACCATCTCTGGGTCCTCATAGGCATTGCAAGTGGCAGGTTTAGAGTAACCCTTTAAAGTCAGACTGAGATGCCAACTCCCTTCTCTCTCCATTTATCTGTCTCTCCCTTCTTTGCCTCCTCCTCTTTTCTTTAATCCTGTCCTTCTTTCTCCGCACGTATTTTCTGCCTCCCTTTCTCGACACCTCCCTGTTCTCTCCTAACTGAAACCTCTAGACAAACATAAAAAGCACGCCTATCCTTATGTCCATGGCTTCCTCAGCCTTAGAAAGCTGCCATTATTAATGTCAGTGCCTGCCTTACACATGCTTTGCAATTTATTTATCTCCAAACCCACCTTCAGACAGTGTGAGGGAAGATACTTTCAGCCAATGTCACCAATCCTGGATTTTATTCTTTAAAAAAATGCTAGAGTTCCAGCAGCAAACATCTGCTGAGGATGTGTGCTCCACAAACAGAAAACTGAATGAAGCCCCAGAAGAATGCAGGCATTTTCAGAGCTCCCCAGAGTTTGAGCTCAATTCCCTATGTCGAGGTGGTTTCTATCTGTGTCAGTCAGTGCGTCACAACATCAGCCTCCAGCCCCTGGTGCACAGCACCCTTTAGCAAGCGCCTTCCCACACAATATCATCAACTGTAAAAACTGCAACCACTGTTGAAGTTACAACCGTGATTATTTCTACAAACGGGGAGGGATGCAGTTCTGCTCTAGCAGTCCCCATTAAGTAGGTTACCTATGAGACAAACACCTTTCCTTTTAGTGAATTCAGAATGTCCTTAGCTCAACTACATACATTCACAGGCATTACCAACCCCCTGGGAGTCGAATGTTTATTTGCAGATATGAAGTCCTTTCTCCAAGCTGCTGTGAGGCTGCTTCCCCCACAGCTTCCCTGTAGCCAGTGGTGGCCAATTGTAAAGTCCTCAGCTTCTTATTTAAATAGACTTTGCCTTGAAATAAAATGAACTCATTTGTGGAAAATGGGTCTTAGCTAGATTTTATCTTTTGCAAACTTTTAAATCAGGCACCAGCCTCTATATGAACTTCCTTCTGCTTTCAGTCAGTGATCTTTCTGCATTGACCTTACTCCCTCACCTCTCTCTTTTTCCACCTCCTCTGATCTTGTATTTTGCTATCAGTATTAGTTCTGACCCCAACCCAGCTTTCAAAACCATGCCACTAACTAAGAGAAAGAATAATCATTGTGAAATGCAAAATGAAGCACCCCCAACACCTCACCCCATCCTATATACCCCCTACCCAAAGGACCAGCTCTAAGAGTTTATATCATCATTAGCAATTTGAATTAAGATGTCCTTATTCTTGTGTCAATCACAGAGCCCAGAATATTGTATGAAGTAAAGAAAACCTGTATGGAAGATTTCTGAATGGCTGCTGACACAGTATGCTTTAACCAGCTAGTGAAACAAAATAACTCAGTTGGGTGAGATTGAGGAGATATATTACCATTAAGCACTAAAAATAAAAATAAAGTTTACTAAGAACATAAAGATGGAGATCAAAGATGCAAAAAGAATGCTAAAATGGTTACTTTGTGACTTAGGGGGTTATGCTAAAGGGAGCCTCATAGAATGGAGATAAATCAGAGAAGAAAAGAAGGGAGTCTTGTTTTGCCTATTCCTCAAAAAGATGATGGTAGAAGCTGGAGAGCAAGAAGTGGGATAAAAACATTGAGTGAGCAGTTTGGGAGAGGTTCGACTTGGCTCTGAATGCAGTAGGCAAGGATGGAAATAGAGAGCACTCCTTCCTAGCAAGAAGATTACATTCATGCCAAGATAGTGGGTGAACACCGGCAGCTATCACCAGACTCTCCCCACCCCTCCCTGACTCACAGGATGGGCGCTGGTATTTCAGACCCCAGCAGAAGGACCTGATGAGATTCCCTCTCTAGGTGGCACCAACCCAAACTCTGATTCACCATCATCAGTTTGGGGAAGGCCTCTTTTCCTGGTCCTGCTGAAGGGGTGTTGCCTTGTGAAAACTACTATTTACACACAAGATTGCAATCCCTTGAGGGAGGAGGGATACCTTCTGAGAGGGATGAGGTAGTCCTGGACTGGGTTGGTGACTTCTATTAAAAACAGAGACCATCTGCACCTCTAAGTCTCACCTCTAGGGAAAGGTTCTCACCTCCAGGAAGAGTCTGAGTGCTGGTTCTGTTGACCACTTGAGAAATAGCCAACCTGTCCCCAACTCTGTTCTCAGCTAGAGGCTCCCAATTTCTACAATTGTGTCTGTGTGTGTGTGTGCGTGTGTGTGTGCATGTGCATGTGGGGGGGGGGGTTGGGGAGATTAATGTTTACTTCTCAGCCAAGACCAATGCTAACCTGAAAGCCTGAAGAGCCCCACTTATTGGTAAGAATGCTTTTCAGGTCATGCATGTCCCATGTCCAACACTGAGTTCAGTCCTAATTCCACTCCCCAGAATTGCTTCCATAATTTAGAGCCCCTATGGGTGTGTGTGTGTGTGTGTGTGTGTGTGTGTGTTGGGGTGGTGGTTTAGATCACCTCTCAGCTAGAATTCCCAGTTAACTGCCCCCTCTCTTCACACACAGTCAAAGGTGTAGTCCCTACAGATGTTTAGAAAGGTGCTTTAAGTGAGGGACAGGAAGACCCCAGACCCAGAAAGGAAATGCCAGATATAGCAACAGTTGCCCCCAATGGTAACTTGGGGATCATTTGGGGGTAAGTCTCACACTCTTCTAAAATACATACATACATACATACATACATACGTACGTACGTACATACATACATACATACATACATAGGCAGGCCCACTTTTTGACCAGGCCTAGGGCCAAACTGGACAGTAGCACCCTCTCCCCCACACCACGCTGCCCATTCATAAGTCTTGAATGATCCGAACAATGATGAAATGGTGTCAAATCCCCCTACCCACCCACCCCAATGGGGTGGGCGTGCATTCCTTTCTGCCACTGGAACCAGAGGTCTAGCAGGAGCCCTACTCATTCAGAGACCTGGCAACCATGTTCCCAGCGCCAGAGAGCGGGTCACCGGGTGTGGAGGGGTGGGGGTGGGAAGGAAGGAAGGGATCGACAGGGCAGCTTCCCAGGCCTGGAGCCAGCGTCCCCTCCCCCCCCAAACCAGCTTCTGTACACAGTCCGGTGGGGCGGCGGGCAGAGCGGGGCAGCCCACCCTGGAGACGGAAAAAGTTGCTCAGGGAGTCGCGCTGGCCCGCCGGCCGCTGTCCAAGGTGCTGAAAGGACTCCCAGGGCTGTGGGGCCGGCACAGCTCCGCGCGCCCTGGCCGCCCGCTCTGCCCTTCCCCTGCCCCTTCCCCTTCCCGTTCCCCTTCCCTTTCCCCTTCGCTCCGCGGCTGCCTGCCCGCGCCCTCCACTCCGGGGCGGCAGCAACTCTGCGGGAGCCCAGAGCCCGGAGTCCTCCCTCCGTCCCTCCCTCCTTCCCGCGTCTGCGGAGCCCCCTCCCCAGGCAGCCACCTCCGTGGCGCCACCGCTGCCTCCCCCCCCCCTTCCTTTTACCTTCTTCTTTCGGTCACGGGAGCGGTTTCTCCGCTTCCTGTTGGATTCCTCCTTCTCCTTCTCCTGAAGGGCCTGCGCCTCGATGTCTTTGATTTTCTTAAGCTGTTTAGCCGCTTGAGCCATGGCGGGTCGCGGCGCCCGGGTCCCCGCCTCCCGGACCCCTCACACTAGGCTCTCCAGGTGTTGACACCCTCCCCAGGAGATGGAGGCACCCAAGGGGGAGACTATACTGGAGGGGGGGGCGTCTTTCCCCGGCGCGGGAAGGGAAGGCGGCGGCCGGGTGGGCAGGGGAGGCGGCGGCGAGGTGCGCGGAGGGCCCCGGGATGGCGCCTCCCGCCGCGGCCGGAGATGGCTCGTCGGCGCCCGGGACGGGCTCTGGGCTCGGCCCCGCCGCCTCCCGCCTGCACGCCCGCCCTCTGCGGCCCCTCCCTCCCTCCCTATCCTGCCGCGGCGGCGGCGGCGGCAGCGGCGCGGGGGGCGGGGGCGGGGAGGCGGCTTGTATTGCGGCGAACGGCCCGAAAGGAGGCGGCTCCCGCGCTCAGTACAGTGGGGCGCGGGGGCAGCTAGCGGTCCGGGGGCCCCGCGGACCAGACGAGACTGCGCGCCCGCGCTGGTGCATGGCCGCAGGAAGGCTAGCGAGCGGGCCGGCTCCCCGCCACTACAGAGCCGCCGCCTCCGCCAGATGCACTGCGGGCCCCCAGCGCCGTCGGGTCGCCGGGTTGGAACAAAGCCGGTCGCTCACCCCAGAGCTAGCGGGGCGCAGCTGAGCACCCTGCTGCGGGGCGCTGGGTAGGGGATGGGGGCAGTGCGGGGAGGCTGCTGCCGGGGCCCGCGCCGGTGCCACACCGTGAACCTGCGTGCCTGGAGGCGACTGCGGAAGCCCCAGCATCGCGGGGCGCAGAACAGAGAGGCTGACCAGCGCGGCAGCGGGGTGGTAGGCGTGGGGGGCTCTCCTGGGGGGCTGCGAGGGAGCCGGGCCTGGGGCGCCCCCAGGAGGCAGAGGACGCACCCACTCCGAATCTCCGCAGCTGTGTGCCGGGTTCCCCCAACCGCGAGGAAGAGCCTGTCTCCCTCCCCACCCCCGTCACTCGCTTCGAGCTTCGTTTGCCCTTTTGCAGACCATGTGGGCTTCTCATTTGCATCTTTACCAATTATAGCCTGCAGACGTGTCCAGGATGAAGCGAACGGGTTTTCCTTTTGGGCGCAGTAGAAAGGTCCCTGCATCGGGGCCGCGCACGTTCTTCTCCGGCCCCACGCCCCCTTCCCACTTCCCGACACTCTCTCATACACAACACCCCCTTTGGCAACACCCCCTACACGGTGGGTGTTAGTTCACTTATGAAGAGTCTCGCACCTGACTGCTTTGGTCACACCCGGGGGAAGCAATAGGGGCCAAGGGACTGGGCTTCATCCAGACCAACCCCTGCACTTGACAGCAGGGAAAACTGGCCCGGACTTCAGCTCCCTTCAGTCTGGGGACAGGCCCAGCTCACTCCTGCATCTGTAGGGGTGGAGCTTTGCCTGACGCTTGAAAATCTGCAAGGAATAACTGCAGACCTGTTACTATGGAAAGGCCTGCTTCTTTTGGCCTCCAACCTGGAATCTTGGTGTAGGCATTTAACCAGTCACAGACCAGAGACTAGATAATGAGTGTCTCTCTTATACTCTGGGGAAATGATTTCCAACGAATGATTTTCAGTTGTCTGGACAGTATCCTACAGGCTTGAGGACTTGACTCATCCGCCTCCTATCTAGCTGGTAGGCTTTCCCCTCCCTCTAATTTGCTACCCTTAAAGTCTCCTCCACCTTGGAGCTTGCATAGTATTAAGGCCTGGACACTGTCCTTTCTCAGGCTGGGCCTTAGTCTGCTTCTTCCGTCCTTCTCAGCATTATCCAACTGAAGTGTAATAGGGGGCATCAATCACGGTCCTGGATAGAATTTATCATTTCCAGATATATGAGAAGGTGCACAAAGTCATTGGTCATCAGAGAAATGCAAATAAAGACAACAAAGAGATACTACTTTATATCTGTGAGAATGTCATACATCAGAAAGGACAGAAATAACAAATGTTGGAGAGGATGTAGAGAGAAAGGAACACTTCTTCACTGATAGTGGGATTGCAAAAAGGTCTAACCATTGTGGAAAGCAATTTGGAGACTTACTGAGACATTAGGAATGGACCTACTCTATGACCCAGCAATTCCTCTCCTGGTGATTTACCCAAAGGAGACAAAAGCAGCTATCAGGAGAGATCTGTATATATCTATGTTCATAGCAGCATAGTTCATAATCACTAGAACCTGGAAGCAATCCAGATGTCCAACATCAGATGAGTGATTTTAAAAAATTGTGGTATATATACACAGTGAAATACTACTCAGTTGTTAAAAATGATGAAGTTGTCTCCTTTGCATCCTCTTGGACATCTTTGCATACTCAAGGACATCATGCTGAGTGAGATAAGCCAAAAAGAGAAGGACAAATACCAAATGACCTCACTTATTAGTGGGACTTAATAAAGTGGGGACAGGAAGGGGGAGCACAAAGTGAAACATGGACTGAACATAGTATATTGCACCAAAGCAAAAGACTCTGGGGAGGGAGAAGGGTTAGAAGGAAAACTCTGGGGGGCTATTATCTAATGAAATTGTATGAATATGTCACTGATTGTACTGTAAGGCATTAACCCCCTCAATAAAAAAAAAAAGAATTACTTTAAAAATAAAAACACAAAGTAGGACTTAGACTGGGTTGGTGTATTGCACCAAAGTAAAAGACTCTGGGTTGGGGTTGGGGGCCAGGGTTCAGGTCCTGAAACATGATGGCAGAGGAGGACCTAGTGGGGAATGTGGAAAACTGAGACATGTTACACATGTACAAACTACTGTATTTTACTGTCAACTATAAACCATTAATCCCCCCAGTAAAGAAAAAAAAATTAGGCAAATATATACAAATGTAGACAGATAGTTGTAGAAGTAACAGTTAACCAGTATCTGCAACCTTGGGAGAACTGCTGCAGTAGCTTACAATGGAGGGACTGGTGGTAGGAAAAGTGTGGAGTTGTACTCCTGTTATTCTGTAATTTTGTAAATCAATATTAAATCATTAATAAAAAATAATTCAATGAAGAAAAATAATAATAATAAAATTTTTAAAGAATTTAACATTTCCCGTGGTAATTATTAGGAAAAAAAAGTTTAGATACAGGGAGATAGCTCAGCCTCTTAAAACACCAAACTGTATGCTTGAAGTCCTTGACACCACAGGTTCAATCCCCGGAACCACCTAGTGCCACAGCTGATTAGCAATCTGGTCTCTCTCACACCTATCTTATTCTCTCTCTCTCTCTCTCTTTCATAATAAGTCTTTTTTTAAATAGTCAAAGACAGATGACTAGATAGAGAAGTTATGTGACATATGCTCCATGGATTATCAAAAAAAAAAAGGTGATATTGTGTCCTTTGGGATAGAATGGATGGAACTGGAAGCAATTACATATAGCAAAACAAAGAGGTGAAAGACAACTACCAGATGGCTTTACTCATATGCAGAAATGAGAGAGATGAAGCACATGAATTTGAAAGGTGGGGGAGCATAAGTAAACAAACTGTCTTTAAGACTTTGTGAAAACTATGGTGGTTATTGTTGAGAGGGTCAGGGCACGGAACTTTGGTTGTGGGTGCGTGTGGAAATAAACCCTATAATCTTGCAATCTTGTAGACCACTATTAATCACAAAGTTAAAAAGGATTTTTTAAAAAAATGGTCAAACTGGTAAAAAAAAAAATTAAATGTAAGATAGTTTATTTAGCTCAGTATATCCAAGATAGTATTTCAACATGAGATATTTCATTTTCCTGTAAAGATCCCAAAATTCAGGTGAAGCTCATGCTTAGACCACAGGTAAATTGAGAAGAGACACACTTTAGTTCCTGAATGCCACATGTAGTTTGAGTACATTGAAGGGCATTCTCTCCCCTAGCCCAACACATCTATAACCATGATTGTAATCAGACTGCTAAGAGGCAGATGTTTGATTCCCCAGCACATGCCTCTGCCAGGTCCTTGTACCTGTGCCCCAGGCAACTAGCCTGCTGCCATCATTCTTGCCACCCACCAGTCCATCCCAGTAGTGACACTCATCTTTTCAAAGCACCCATCTGATCTTTGTCTCTCCTGAGCTTAGCATCTGTGTATGCTTTTCTCCTAAAATGAAGATCAAAAAATTGTCCATGGCCACGTCCATGTCCAACAGAGAAGCAACTACGAAAGCTAAAACTCCTTCCTTCTTCACTCCCAAAAGAATTCTGGTACATACTCCCAGAAGGAGAAATGTTAAGGGACGATAACCAGAAGGCTCTGAACCCCAAGAACTTTTGTGACAAGGAACCTTTGTTTTTGTACCATCACTGAGAGGGAAGAGATTCTGGATAACACCTGAGGAAGTCAAGTGCTATTCTGTTTATCTGAGAAGGAAGAGAAAAAGAAAAAACTATGGAGTGATTTCACTCATAAGTGGAATATAGAGAGTTGAAACACACAAACTTGAAAAAAGAAAAAAAAAAATATATATATATATATATAATCAAACCATAACTATGATTTTGGGAGAGCTATGATAGTTACTTCTTAGTGGTAGAGGGACAGAGAACTTTTGTGGTGGGAGTGATGTGAAATTAAACCCCTATTATTTTATATTTTTATTATTTTTATTTATTGGATAGAGACAGCCAGAAATGGAGAGGGAAGAGGAAGATAGAGAGAGACAGAGAGACACTTGCAGCACTGCTTCACCACTTGTGAAGCTTTTCCCCTGCAGGTGGGGACCAGGAGCTCAAATCCGGGTCCTTGTATACTGTATACTCAACCATGTGTGCCACCACCCAGCCCCCTATTATCTTATAATCTTTTCTATGGCCTACAAGGCCATGAATAGTTGGTTCCTTCCCACTACCAGCTTATCTTGCCACAGCCTGCCTGGGACCTGTACTCAAGCCTTAGACTGGGTCAGTGCCATCCCTCTGCAGGGACTTTGTCCTTGATGTCCCTTCCCAAATGACTTTTCTCACTCTCATACCCCACCTCACCCCAACTCCACCCCTGTCTAGTTTAATTACAATTTACTCGTCAGACCTCAAGATACTCTTCACTTGTTTAAAAAGTCTCTTTGGGAGCCCAGAGCACCCCTGCTTTCTACTTTTTCTTCCCTTCCTTCCTTTTTCTTCCTTTTTTGCTTGAGGGGTTAATGATTTACAATACAGTCGCTTACACATAAGTACAATCTCTCTTCTTTCTGTGATGGGTGTCAAAGAAAAACTCTCACCTTCAACTTAGGTCTGTTTCACCATCATGCACCAAAACCCCAAAACCTACCCCTTGCCCTCTTCCCCCAGAGTCCTTTCCTTTGGTGCAACACATCAAAAAGGAAAAAAAAAAGTTTTATTATTTTATTTTATCTTATTTTTGCCTCCAAGTTTATCGCTGGGACTCGGGACCAGCACTATGAATCCTTGCTGCTCTTGGTGGCCATTTTTTTCCAATTTTTATTGGATAGAGACAGAGAGAAATTGAGACGAGAGGGGAAGATAAATAAGTAGAGACAAAGACTCCTACAGACCTGTTTTGCTTCTTGTGGAGCTTCCCCCACTGCATGTGAGGATCAGGGCTTCAACCTGGATCTTTACAAGGGCCTTGAGCTTAGTACTGTGTACACTTAACTGGGTGCACCACTGCCCACCTCCTGCATATACAAATTTTACTTTGTGTCTTCTTTTTTTGTTCTTATTCTACATATATGTGAGATTATCCATTATTTATCCTTCTTATTTGGACCTATTGTCACTTAACATGATTCCTTCAAGTTCCATCTAAGATGAAGCAAAGAAAATGACTCCACTGTTTTTGACAACTGAGTAGTATTCCATTGTGTGTATATACCACAACTTTATCAGCCACTCATCTGTTGTTAGATACCTGGACTGCTTCCAATTTTTTGACAATTACAAATTGTATTGCTATGAACATAGGTATGCACAGATCTCTTTAGATGGGTGTATTTGCTTCCTTTGAGTATGTCCTGAGAAAAGGAACTTCCAGGTCATAAGGTAGGTCCATTTCTAACATTCTGAGAAGTCTCCAAACTATTGTCTGCAGGTTTTAAACCCAATTTGCATTCCCATCAATAGTTTTACTTCTATTATAATGCCATCCCTGCCTCCCTCTGAGCACCTGCTGTGAGTATAGGTGACATTACTGTGACTAATCTATCTCTCCACTGCTCCTGGTGGCCATTTTTCCCATTTTATTGGATAGGACAGAGAGAAATTGAGAGAGAGGAGGAAGACATAGAGGAGCGAGAAAGAGAGACACCTGCAGACCTGTGAAGCATCCCTCTCACAGGCCCTTGCACGCAGTACTGTGTATGTTTCACTGGGTGCACCACAGCCCAGCTCCCAAAGTTTTTGTTTGTTTGTTTGTTTTTTAATTCCTGAGACTCAGAGTTTGCAGAGAACATGACTATTCAAAAGGTCTTGACTTGATTGTCCTCCAACTAACACTTGCAATGATACAAGAGGAACAAACAGTGCAACAGGAACAAGAGGAACGGGTTGGGGGTGGGGCATGTTTTGCAGACATCTATGAGGAAATCAGAAAGTGTGCCTATCCCTGTGGAGAGCAGTTTGAAAAACACTCAGAATGCCAGAAATAGACCTACCCTATAACCCAGCAATTCCTCTCCTAAGGACATAGGACAAAGGAAGTGAACACACCCATCCAAAGTTATCTCTGTATACACTTATATTCATAGCAGCACAATTTGTAATACTTCAAGCATGGAAGCAATCCAGATACTCAACAACAGATGAATGGCTAAGAAAGTTGTGGTATAGGGATTGGGTGGTGGTGTAACTGGTTAAACACAAACCTTACAATGCACAAGGACCCAGGTTCAAGCCCTCAGCCCTGGCCTGCAGGCAGGAAGCTTCACATGTAGTGAAACAGTGCTGCAGGTGTCTCTCTGCTTCCCTCCCTCTTAATCTCCCCCTCCCCTTTCAATTTCTCTGTTTATATGTAATATATATATATATATGTATGTATATGAAAGTTGTGGTATATACACACAGTAGAGTATTACTCACGTGTTAAGAATGATAAAGTAGGTGTCGGGCGGTAGTGCAGTGGGTTAAGCACATGTGGTGCAAAGTGCAAGGATACATTGGTTTGTTCTAGCCCTACCCCGCCAAGAGAACTGGATCAGTCCAGTTAATTTCGCAGGCCGCTTGGCCCCGCCCCAAGGAACCGGGAGAGAGGGTTCCTGAGTTGAAGAGTTTGAGAGTTGGGGAGTTCCAGAGCTGTAGAGTAAGAGGGAGTGCTTGTGCCGCCGCAAAGAGACAGCAGAGTTCTGTTTGGTAATTAGTTTGTCTTAGTTTATGAATCGTACCTGAATAAAGAAATACAGCTTCCCTGCCCAGCCGTTGTCTCCGCGTCTCTGTTACCCGCCAGCCCGTGAAGCTAGCCCGGCTAGAGCTGCCAAAAATTTTAACAACAAAGTAGGTGTCGGGCGGTAGTGCAGTGGGTTAAGCACATGTAGTGCAAAGTGCAAGGACCAGTATAAGGATCCCAGTTCGAGCCCCCAACTCCCCACCTGCAGGGGAGTTGCTTCACAGGTGGTGCAGCAGGTCTGCAAGTGTCTTTCTCTCCCTTTCTCTGTCTTCCCCTCCTCTCTCCATTTCTCTCTGTCCTAACAACAATGACATCAACAACAATAATAATAACTACAAAACGGGCCAGGTGGTGGCAGACCTGGTTAAGTGCACACATCACAGTGCACAGGATCCTAGGTTCAAGTCCCTGTTCCCTACCTGCAAGGGGGAAGCTACACAAGTGGTGAAGAAGGACTGCAGGTCTCCTCTCTACCTCTCCCTCCCCTCTCAATTTCTCTCTGTCTCTATCTAACAATAAAATAAATTAAAGTATTTTAAAAAAATAACTACAACAACAATAAAAAACAAGGACAACAAAAGGGGAAAATGAGTATAAAAAATATTTTTAAAAAAAAGAATCATAAAGTAATCTCCTTTGCCTCATTTGGATGGAGACTGAAGCAATCATGTGAAGTGAGATAACCCTGAAAGAGAAGGATGACTATGGAATGATCCCACTCTAGAACCTAAGAAACAAAAACAGAAAGGGGAAACACATAGAAAATCTCAGACTATATTTGCTGTATTGCACAAAAGCAAAGAACTCCGGGAGAGAAGGGCAGGGAAAAGGCTATGGGGTAGGGGGTGGGGGTGGGGGAGTGAAGGGAAGGCTTTGAGGTCCTGGGGCTTAATTTCAAGATGGGGGGGGGGCTAAGTTACAGGTAAGATTGTTTTACAGATACTGATCATGGAATGATGAGAAATTTTACCCATGTTTCAGCAACTGTACTGTAGACCATTAACTCCCTGATAAAATTATAAGAAAAAGAAATTATACCCATGTGTCATCCACTATACTGTGGATCACTAACAAACTCACACCCCACCCCAAACTCTCCCCAATCCCCATCTAATGAAGTAAAAATGACAGTAATGTCTTTGCCTGCCCAGGGTTCACTCATGAGGCAGTTGTCTTGGATCTTCTTAGCTATCAGGAAGATTTCAAACTAAGAACAACATAGGAATGTGCTCTTGAAAGGCATTTGCTTCATTCAATAGGCTGACATGGATTTGGAATAGCAGCTAAACCAGCCATCTCAGCAGCAAGGACTTCTTCCTCTTTCCCATTAAGATAAGGACAATCACTGGGGATCAACCCGGCTTTGACCTAGCACGTTATGATTGGGCCCTGCTCAATCGCTATCGAACAGGCCATGGCCGGCGCGCCGCTATGTTCCATCGCTGGGGAGCCAGAGACGACCCGAACTGCCCCTGCGGCTACAGACAGACTATGACCCACATAGTCAACGACTGCCACCTCTCCAGATTCAAAGGAGGTCTCGAAACTTTACGTCAGGCTCAACCTGACGCTGTTGACTGGCTACGGAAGAAGGGCAAATGCTAGAAGAAGAACTGAGGATCAGCAGATCAGTACTGTCATCAGACAAACCCTTCTCAACACTCCCATGTCAGCAGGCAGCACTGAGCACCAGCATTTATTGACAGTTTACTATGCCCCTGAGCATAACTCAAATTTACATGACATTTCTCTCTCCTGACAAGAACGTCCTTATCTGTGCTACCATGGGAGGATGTCCAGGGCATGTTTATCCAACTCCCCTGCTGCCCAACTCCAAGTCCAAGAAGAAAGAAAGATAGTGTACATGGGGGGGAGGAGAGGCAAGTGGCAGCACACCTGGCTGAGCACACATATGTTGAAATGTGGGTTTCAATGCCCAGTCCCCATCTGCTGGGGTAATGCAGGTAAAGCAGGGCTGCAAGTGTCTCTCTTCCTCTCCCCTTCTCTATCTTCCCCTTCCCTCTAGATTTCTGGCTGTCTCTATCCAATAAATAAAGATTTAAAAAAAAAAAAAGTATACACAGAAAAACCTAAAGAATCCAGCAAGAAGCTCCTGGAAGCTGTCAGGCAATACAGTAAGGTGTCAGTATACAAAATTAACATACAAAATTTGGTAACATCCTCTTATGCAAACACTAAGTCAGAAGAAGAAAAAAAAATCCAGGAATCAGTCCTATTTACTATAGCAGCAATAACAATAAAATATCTAGGAATGAACCTAACAAAAGAAGTGAAAGACTTGTATACTGAAAATTACAAGTCACTATTCAAGGAGATAGAAAAAGACACAAGGAAGTGGAAAGATATCCCATATTCATGGCTTGGGAAAAAAAATTAAAAGAAAAGGGGGGGGAAGGGGGAACAGCTGCTGGGAGCAATGGATTCATAGTGGTGGTACCAAGGCCCACTGGCAGCAATAAAAAATAATAACCCTGGTGGTAATAAAAAAGAAAAGAAAGAAAGAATGAAAGTAAAAAAATCTTTATAGGCCATACATCAGAAAAAAGGTTAATAACCAAAATATATAAAGAGTTCACCAAACTCAGCAAAAAGAAAACAAATGACCCCATCCAAAAATGGGGAGAAGATATGAACAGAATATTCACCAAAAAAAGATATAAAAGGCCAATAGACACATGAAAAAAGTGCTCCAAGTCCTTGATTGTCAGAGAAATGCAAATAAAACAGCAATGAGATGCCACTTTATCCCTGTGAGAATATCATACATCAGAAAAGGATAGTAACAACAAATTCTGGAGAGGTTATGGGGACAAAGGAACCCTCCCGCACTGATGGTGGCAATGTAAATTAGTCTAACCCCTGTGGAGAGAAGGCTGGAGAACTCTCAGAAGGTTAGAAATGGACCTACCCTATGACCCTGCAATTCCTTTTCTGGAGATATATATTAGGGAACCAAAAGCACCCATCCAAAAAAGATTTGTGTATACCTATGTTCATAGGACAATTTGTAATAACCAAAACCTGGAAGCAACCCAGGTGTCCAACAACAGATGAGTAGCTGAGTAAGTTGTGGTGTATAGACTCAGCTATTAAAAATGATAAGTTTACCTTCTTCACCTCATCTTGGATAGAGCTTGAATGAATCATGTTCAGTGATAGAAGTCAGGAAAAACATGGGTGAATATGGGATGACCTCATTCAAAGATAGAAGTTGAAAAAGAAGAACAGAAAGGAAAACACAAAGCAGAACTTGGGCTGGAGTTGGTGTATTGCACAAGTAAAGGGCTCTGAGGGGGAGGGGGGTTTCAGGTCCTGGTGCACAATGGTGGAATAGGATCTAGGTGGGGTTAGAGGGCTTTGCGGAAAATGGAGACATTTTACATAGTGCCAACAACTCTATTTACTATTGACTGTAAACTATTAATCACCCCAGTAAAAAAAAGTTTCAGGTGAATGTCGTGGCAATGCCAGATGGGATGCCTACAGTACCTAAGGAATATTGAATTGTCGGAAAAGTCATGACACATTTTTGCATAAAGACATAGACAATATGTTATGAGCAATTACCCAATAGTAATTACTGTAGTTAGATGTGGACAATAGTATCCTTAAATGATCAGTCCAAGGATCAGTCTAGTTCTTTATTTGTTTAATATTTTATTTATTTATTTTAATGAAAGAGATACAGGGAGAGACCAGAGCACTGCTCAGACCTGGCTTATGGTAGTGCAGGGGAGTGAACCTGAGACCTCAGAGCCTCAGGCATGAGTTTTTGCATAATCATTATGCTGTCTTTGTGGCTCCTTCTTCTTCTAGCATTTGCCCTTCTTCTGTAGCCAGTCAACAGCGTCAGGTTGAGCCTGATGTCTGCTTGTTGCTGGCTTTGAAAGTGACTGGGATCCATGTGGATTCAGTCGGCTAGGAAGGATCATCAGTTTCCCCAATAAATGGGTACTCACGGGATGCAGCACGAGAAGGTCGATCCAATGCATCCCTTTGTGGCTCCAATCTAGTCCTTTAGAAGCATAGAAACAAAACTCACAGTTTTGTTCCTCAAATGAGGGCTGAAGAGACTGCCCCCTCTAAGTTCACCAAGGGCCACCTCCTTACTGCCATGGTCCCATCTCTCCTGAAGGTGGTGCTGTCAAGGCTCCTCTCACCTTTTCTTCTTACTAGCTAGAGTGCACCCATAGTGAGGAAGTGCCCTGGGAAAGTTAAGTTGAAACCCTAGCACAAAGGACCTGGTGGTGGCACACCTGGTTAAGAGCACACATGACAGTGCACAAGGATGCAGATTCAAGTCCCTGCTCCCCACCTGCAGGGGAAGAAGCTTCACGAGTAGTGAAACAATGCTGAAGTTGTCTCCATCTCACCCTTCCCTCTCAATTTTTCTCTGTTTCTATCCAAGAAGAGAGGGAGGAAGGAAAAAAGGAAGGAAAGATGGAAAGAAGGAAGGAAGGAAGGAAGGAAGGAAGGAAGGAAGGAAGGAGGGAGGGAGGGAGGGAGGAAAGAAGGAAGGATAAGAGAGAGAAAGGGAGGAAGGGAGAGAGGGAGGAGGGAATTAAGGAAGGAAGGAAGGAAGGAAGGAAGGAAAGAAGGAAGAAAGGAAGGAAGGAAGGAAGGAAGGAAGGAGGGAGGGAGGAAGGGAGGGAGGAAAGAAGGAAGGATAAGAGAGAGAAAGGAAGGAAGGGAGAGAGGGAGGAGGGAATTAAGGAAGGAAAGAAGAAAGGAAGGAAGGAAGGAAGGAAGGAAGGAAAGAAGGAAGAAAGGAAGGAAGGAAGGAAAGAAAGAGAAATATGGGAGGGAGGAAGGAAGGAAAGAAAGATGGGAGAGAGGAAGGAAGGATAAGAGAGAAAGGGATGGAGGGAGGAGGGAATTAAGGAATAAAAGACGCAAGAAAGGAAGGAAGGAAAGATGGGAGGAAGAGAAGAAGGAAGGATAAGAGAGAAAGGGAAGAAGGGAGAGAGGGAGGGAGGGAGGGAGGGAGGAAGGAAGGAAGGAAGGAAGGAAGGAAGGAAGGAAGGAAGGAGGGAGGGAGGGAGGAAGGGAGGAAAGCAAGCACCTTAGCACAGAAGGTACAGTTCCCAGCAGCCCCATCTCTTTCCTTTCTCCTCCAGGACAATGGTTACATAAGTCAGTGCTGTACTGCAGTCTAAATGGAAGGGAATTCCTTTTTACATTTCTGCTTCCTTCCCTGAAGTTTCCAACTGCCCCCCATCCCATTCTGTTATTATGCATTCATGTACCTAGACTGATTTATGTTCTTAAAAGAAACATCATTCATAATTAATAAAGCTTCCCAAGATAAAAACTGCCTCGTGCATCAAGTAATATAAATAGCTCAAGTATATTGAGTGAATCAGCAGTCCTTCTTAAGCATATTAGACCCTAATTAAAAAAAAAAACCATGAAGCAGGTGCCATTATCACCATCTAAAAGATAAGGAAACTAAGGCACAGAGGGGATAAATAACTTGTTTGAGACCAATAGCTGGCCAACTGTAGAACGTCGGGTTTGAGTCATACCAGCCAATCTTTGGAGTCTATACTGTGTCTTCAAGGCTAGAGCTCCTGTCCTAGATTGAAGTTGGACCCTGAACTCCCTCCTGTTCCATGCCTGTAGGTTTAACCCCTTGTAGGAAAGAAGGAACCAACAGAGTTAGTGTCTCATTAACTTCTGATTCTTAACCATCTCAGTCTGCAGCTGTCCAGTTCAGATTTGAGCCAGGAAGGTTCAGTCATCTGTGAGGCATGAGTGTCAAGGGGAGATCAGAAAGACAAATGGAAAACCAGAGAATCTCAGATTCCAAAAGAACTGCCTTTCCATTTCTCAACCAGTGGGAGTATTGAATTCCTTGACTCATTCTCACACTCCCAGGCCCCATCATTCTGGGCAGCCTTCCAAAGAGGGCTAATTCTTTATTCCACATGGATTCCAACCTGCCTCCCTGGAGTCTAAGCAGCAGCCTCTGCTCTGCCCTCTGGCAGGATATCGAAGTTACTCAAACCCTTCTTCTGTGTGCTAGCCATTCAAATATTTGAGGAGAGCTTTCCATTCTCCAGTGTACATGTCTGAAATAATGTCAGGAGTTCATCACAAAGGTGAATATTGAGCTGGGAAATGCCTCGTTTCCTGTCCAAGGTTTACAAATGAAGGTAACATATCCCTATAATAATTGCCCTTTCCAGGGTGGAATTTGAAGAGATGAAAGCACCTAGAAGCCAAGACATTCAGAGAAAACAGAAAAAGCAGGCAGATGTTTTACATTTGGAATCTTGACAAATGCTGAAGAGAATTTATTTATGAGCTCAACCTAAACTGAGCCCTTAGATGAGTGAATAAATTACTCTATCCAGTGCTTTTTCTTTTCTTTCAGTCTCTCTCTCTCCCTCTTTGTTGTTATTGTTACTGCTGGAGTTTCACTACTCTGGGATGACTTTCTCAGATAGAAACAGAGACAGAGAGAGACCCTGCAGATGCTATTATGATTCCCTCCTGACTTTCCTGAGCAGACAACCTCACCAATGTGTCCTGGAACCTCACCTCTCCAGAGCCCTATTCCACTAGGGAAAGATAGAAACAGGTCTGGGGTCTGGACTGACCTGCCAATGTCCATGTCCTATAGAGAAGCAATTACAGAAATCAGAGATCCCACCTTCTGCTTCCCAAAATAATTTTCCATACTCCCAGTGGGAGAGAAATGATAGAGGGAAGATGATCAGAGGACTCTGAAGTTCAGCTCCAACAAGACCCAGGGAGTGAAAAGGAAAAAGGGAGGGACATTTGGATGTAGTAATAGGTGTATGTGTGACTTTGAAAGGAAGAGAAGATGGGACCATAGGGGAAAAATATGAACAAATATATGCAAATATAGAAGTAATAGTTGGCCTATATCTATAACCTTTGGAGAACTATTGTAGCTTACAAGGGAGGGATTGGGGATCCAGAACTCTGGTAGTAGGAATGGTGCAGAGTTGTACCCCTGATATTTTATAATTTTATAAATCAATATTAAATCACTAATCAGTTTTTTAATAATAATAAAATGATGAGAGAGAGAGAGAGATCCTGTAGCACCAAAGATTCCTCCACTGCAGTTGGGGCTGGGCTCAAACAGAGAGGAAAAGCAGGCACACTTTCCAGGTGAGCTCTTTTGCCAGTCCTTCTATTTGCTCTTGCTCTCAACCTCAGGCCCAGACTCCCTCCTCTCTACTCTTTAGCTTCAGCAGTTGCTGTCCCTTCCCACTTTGGGAGAGAAGTGAAGGCCACCAGGATGAGTGTTCAACCTTAGCTTTCTCCACACCCTTCCCATCCACACCTGTCTCCACCCACTCCTTGTCTAGACTTGGATTCTTTTGTCCACCCAGGTCTCCACTGATCTATACCCACCCCCTTGTCAGTGCTTTTTCTTTGGTGTGTCTACTGGGCTTCACCCTCTTTCCCACTGGCTCAACAAATGTGGTTACCTCTGCCTGCCTCTGCCTCAGCTTCTTTCTGGGGACTCCCCACAAGCCTTTATCTGGTAGTGCCCCTCCTCCTTCTTTGCAGCCAGCCTGCCAGAAAGAGAGGCTAAGACTTTCTCTCCCCTCATGTATGGCACCAAAGAAAGGACTCTTGAAAAAAGGAAGGGGAGGGAGTCGGGGTGTAGCGCAGCAGGTTAAGCGCAGGTGGCGCAAAACACAAGGACCGGCATAAGGATCCCGGTTCGAACCCCGGCTCCCCACCTGCAGGGGAGTCGCTTCACAGGCGGTGAAGCAGTTCTGCAGGTGTCTATCTTTCTCTCCTCCTCTCTGTCTTCCCCTCCTCTCTCCATTTCTCTCTGTCCTATCCAACAACGACAACAACAATAATAACTACAACAATAAAAACAACAAGGGCAACAAAAGGGAATAAATAAATAAAATAAATATTAAAAAAAAAGAAAAAAGGAAAGGGAAAGAGGGGATGGAGAGAGCTTTGGGGTCCTGGTGCATGATGGTGGGAAAGGATCTAAATTTTGTTTAGGAAAAGGTGAGAGTGTTTTGCAGACATCTATCATGGGAAGATGAGAAATTGTACCCATATGTCAACACTCAATAAAATGATTTTTGAAAAAGTGAATTAAAAAAAAAAAAAAAAGACTTCCTGCCTCATCTCTCCTCAGCCTGTCACAGTCAGAATTCTGCCCCAAACTACACAGCCTGTAGCCATACCTTCTGCCTGGCATCTTTGACCTGGTTACATGTCTCCTTGGTTCCTTTCTTTTTTTCTTTCTTCCTTTCTTTCTTTCTTCCTTTCTTTCTTTCTCTCTTTCTTTTTTCTTTTTTTTTACATTTTTATTTATTACTGAGCAAAGACAGTGAGAAATTGAGAGGGGAGAGGGAGATAGAGAGGGAGAGAGACAGAGACACCTGCAGCCCTACTTTACTACTCGAGCTTTTCCCCTGCAGGTGGGGACCAGGGGCTTAAACCGAGTCCTTGCACATTGTAATGTGAGTGCTTAACCAGATGGGCCACCACCTGGCCCCTCGATTTCCTTTTTCTTTTTGTTCCCTCACCAAGGTTTTGTTTTGTTGCTGATTTCTTTTGTGACCAGGGTTATCACTGGGGCAGCACAATGAAACTGCCACCTCTAATAACTTCTTTCCTTTCTTCCTTCCTTTTTTTCTTTCTTCCTTTCTTTATCTGTCTCTCTTTCTTCTTATAGAAACAAAGAGGAATCAAGAGGGAAGGGGAAAATAGAGAGGAAGAAAGAGAAAGAGAGACAAGGAGCGGCATCTGCAACACTGCTTTGAAACTTCCTCCCTGCAGGTGGGGCACAGGGGCTTAAACTTGGGTCTTCCGCACATGGGCGCTCTATTAGGTACATCACCACCTGGTCCCCCTCTTCACCAAGGTTATTGCTGGTGTTTGGTGCTTCCACTCTTTCTAGTGGCCACCCTTTCCCCCTTTCTTTTATGATAATACCTGTCCCTCCCCAGCAGCTCTGTCTGCGCTACCTTCTGCCACTGCAAGTCTCCCCACCCATTAGGAGCCTTCCTAGATAGAGGGATCCCTCAGACTCCCCTCCCACTCCCACTCCCACTTCCCTCCCTCTGTCCTATCCATCACTGTTGACTCAGCTCACTCCCATCCCCTCACATCCCCATTTGCCCTCAAAGACACAATGACAAACCTGATAGTTTCCAGTTCTGCTCTGGGTACCCTGTTCCTTTCATCTCACCATGAATCGCTAGTAATCTGAGCATGGTGTTGAGTGTCACCCCAAGTGAGGGCTACCATAGAGGCTGGCTTCTCTGTATGAGGACAAATTCTACTACATTTTACAATAAGGAATACAGAGGCCTTTAGAATTTCTCTCTTTCCCTTTCTTCCTTCCTTCTTTCCTTCCTTCCTTCCTTCTTTTTTTCTCCTACTTCCCCTCCTTCTCCCCACCTCCTCCTTGTCCTCCTCCTCTTTCTCCTTCTTTGGTTGTTACCAGGGATATACCACTTCAGTTGAACTTTTTCAGATAGAAGGAGCGAGAGAAAAACAAGAGGCGGGGTGGGTGATGGCACACCCAGTTAAGTGCACACAGTACTAAGCATAAGGACCCATGCACGGATCCAGCCCCCACTCACCACCTGCAGGGAGGATGCTTCACAAGTGGTGACGTATATCAGCAGGTGTCTCTCTTTCTCTCTCCCTCTCTATCTCCCGTTCCTCTCTCAATTTCTCTCTGCCTTATCCAATAAAGTGGAAAAAAATGGCCACTAGGAGGAGTGGCTTCCTGGTACAGGCACTGAGCCCCAGCAATAACCCTAGAGAAAGAGAGAGAGAACACCATCAACACTTCCTCATTGTGGTGGTATCCAGGCTTGAACCTAAGTTGTATGCATGATAAAGTAGCACACTACCCAGGTGAATTGTCTTACCAGTCACACACACACACACACACACACACACACACACACACACACACACACCATAGTTTCTGAGACACTCTGATGCAAGGAAGCAGGAAGAAGCCTGAAGATCCAACCATGCTGGGAACAAGGAGATGAGTCCACAAAGGAGTCCATTGAGTGCCTCTGAGGACCACAAGAGACTCAAGCTCCAGAATTGGGTCAAGTGGCTCAATCCCCAAGGAGGAGGGTAGGGGCCAGGCATCCAGAGAGGAAGGAGTGTTTTGTAGGACCACATTGTCTGGACTGTTTTCTGCTGATTGAAGAAAAATTGGGGCATAGGGGTAGGGAGGAAAGGAGTCACAGAATCTGTCTGGCTTTGAGGTGCTTGGTAAAAGTGAATTCCCAAGAGGTCCCCACCCTGACTTCAAAATCTTTGCAGGTAGGGCTGGGTAGTGGTGCACCTGATTGAGTACACATCTTGTTGTGTGCAAAGTTAAAACCCCCAGTCTCCACCTGCATGGGGTGGGGGGAGAGCTTCACTAGTGGGTGGAGCAGTGCTGCAGGTGTCTCTCTCTCCATCTCTCAATTTCTCTCTGTCTATATCCAAAATAAATAAATAAATAACATTTTTAAAAAGAAAAATTTAATTAGGGGCAGGCATTGGCACACCTGGTTAAGTGCACACATTATAATGCATAAGGACCTGGGTTCAAGCCCCTAGTCTCCACCTATAGGCAGAAGCAGTGAAGAAGGACTGCAGATATTTGTCTGTCTTCACCCCCCCCCCTTTTTTTTTTACCAGAGCACTGATCATCTTTGTCTTATGGTGGTGCAGGGGATTGAACCTGGGATCTTGGAGCCTAAAGTATGAGAGTGTCTTTGCATAACCATTATGCTATCTACCCCCACCCCTCCCTCTCTACCCCCCTTCCCTCTCAGAGTCTCTCAGTCCTATCAAATTAAATAGTTTTTTTAAATATTTATTTTATTTATTTATTCCCTTTTGTTGCCCTTGTTGTTTTTCATTGTTGTAGTTATTATTGTTGTTGTCATTGTTGGATAGGACAGAGAGAAATGGAGAGAGGAGGGGAAGACAGAGAGGAGGAGAGAAAGACAGACACCTGCAGGCCTGCTTCACCACTTGCAAAGAGACTCCCCTGCAGGTGGGGAGCCGGGGTTCGAACCGGGATCCTTATGCCGGTCCTTGTGCTTTGCGCCACGTGCGCTTGGTCCGCTGCACTACCGCCCGGCTCCCAAATAAATAGTTTTTTAAAGGAAGAAAGGGAAGAAAGAAAGAAAGAAAGAAAGAAAGAAAGAAAGAAAGAAAGAAAGAAAGGGGAAGGAAGGAAGGAAGGAAGGAAGGAGGGAAGAAAAAAAGAAAGAAATATTTAATTATAAAATCTTTGCAGGCTTGGCGGGAGTGGAACAGCAGAGAGATCATTGGACTTGTGTATATGTGTTCCCAGTTTGATCCCTGGTACCAAATACCCCAGAATGATGCTCTGGTCCTGGTCCTTTCACAGATAGTTTTGTTTTGTTTTTGTTTTGTTTTTGTTTTTGTTTTAGATCTTCAGGTTGTCAACAATTCTTTGCATTACTCATTGGCCTGACCTATCTCCACTTGTGTGTCCCCAATCCTTCCAAGCCTTACTCTGGGGGTCTTCAGCCCCCAGGCTCCAATGTCAGTTCTTGATCCCATCTGATAGGCCTAAAGCCCAAGTTCCAAGTTCAGCCTCCACCTTCCAACAGACGACCCCCCCAACACACACACACACACACACACACACACACACACACACACACACACACACCAGTCTAATTCTCTGACTTTTTTGGCTGTGCTTCTGTCTTTGGACTATCAGTGCCCCACGACTCCCTCCCAGCATCACCCCTCTTTCTGCCCCACTGGAAACCCCACTGCTGCTTGTCACCAGTTCCTGCCACCCTGCCTCAGGACTGCCCCTCTCCAGGGTCCAGCTGCAGACCTCATATCTCCACCACACACTGAACAGTTTGCTCCACACAAAGCCTCTAGCATGTCCAGCGCCGAGTCTCTGTCACTTTCCCAACCCAGGATAACACCACCTGCAAGAACACTGGAGTTCTCTTGGGTCTTCTTTCTCTATCACATCCCATGTGTGACTTGCCCTCCAACCTTACTGGCTCTGACTTCAATCTACCCAGCAGGAGTGGATGATGGCATGCTTGGGTGAGTGCATGTTACCATACACAAGGACCCGAGTTCAAGCTGAGCCTCCCCACGCCCAACATGGGAAGAAAGCTTCATGAACGGTGAAGCAGGTGTTTGTCTTTCTCTCTCACTCTAGCTCCCCCTCCTACCTCAGATTCTCTGTCTCTATCCATTAATAAATAAGTAAAATTTTTCAAAATGCAGAAAATCAACCTAGAAATTCAGTATGTCTTACCCACTTCAAGCCACACTCATCTTTCTTCCAAAGACCTAAACAGCCTTCCAGTTGGTTTCCCAGCTTCCTCCCTTGGTCAGCTAATGTCTATTCTAAAATCAGCAGTCAGAATGATCCCACTTAAACACAGATCAGGCTATGTGTTGTTTCCTTGCCCCAAGCCTTCCTCCAACAGTTTCATATCATAGAGTAAAGGCTGGAGCTACTCCTGTGAATCCTGTTCTCTCCCTGGTCTTCCATGGTTCTGTCCTGCCCACTTGGAGCACGTGCCTACCTCAGGACCTTTGCATCTGCTTATACCTCCTCACACCCAATGCTAGACTCATTTCCTTGCTTTCTTCTGACTGTTAGGATAGTAGCACAGACTGGATGGCTTAAAACAATAAACACCTACTTTCTCACCACTCTGGCGGTTAGAAATCCAAGATCCAAAAATTGACAAGGTTCATTTCTTTTGAGAACTTCTCTCATGGACTGTCTTCTCCTTGTATCCTCACTAGTCTTCTCTTTGCTCATGATCATTTAATCATTTAATCTCATCTACCAATAATCAGGACACCATCATGTTGGGTTAGGACCTGCATTCATCATCTAATTGTAATTCTATCACCTTTTCAAAGACCCTCTCTTGGGGACTGGGCAGGGGAACACCCAGATGAGTGCATACATTACCATGTGCAAGGACCCAGGTTCACGTGCCAGGTCTCCATCTGCAGGGAGAAGCTTCACAAATGGTGAAGTTGTGCTATAGGTATCTCTCTGTCTCTCTCTCTCTCTCCCCCTCTCTCTCCCCTCTCCCCTCTCAATTTCTCTCTGTCCTGTAAAATAAAAGAAAGAAAATAGCAACTAATCATAAAATAAAATAAGACCCTATCTCCAAAGAAGCATCACATTCTAAGGTGCTGAGGATTAGGAACTCAACGCATGACTTTGGAGGTGGGGGTGGAAGGCCATTCAGTCCACAGTAGAGTCCACAACCATGTTGTCTAGAATTCCACCTTCCTCTACCCCACCCCCACACTCTTCATAGCTCCCTTTCCTATTTCTGTTTTGTTCCTTATGCTTACAACTCTCTATCGCCCTCTGTGTTATAAACTGTCTCCTCCACTAGACCTCAACTGTAACTGTGCTGCACCTATCTCTCCTATCCCCCAACTAGAATATGAGCCCCACAAGAAAAGGAAGTTGGATCCACTTGAGTCACTGCATTATCCAGTGTCCCTCACAGAGTTCTGGCACAGCGGGTTCTGTGCTCACATAACCCACAACTGGATTCGTCAAAGCCAGGTGTGTTTGTGTATAGTAATTATTTCCTTGGTTGTTTTTTAATAGAGATAGATAGATAGATAGATAGACCACAGCACTGAATGTGGTGGGAGCCAGACTCCCACAATGGTAAAGCAGTGCACTACCCAAGTGAGCTATTTTGTTGGACCTTGACTGGTTTGGGTTTTGGTTTTTTTTTTTTTAATATTTATTTTATTTATTTATTCCCTTTTGTTGCCCTTGTTGTTTTATTATTGTAGTTATTATTGTTGTTGTCATTGTTGGATAGGACAGAGAGAAATGGAGAGAGGAGGGGAAGACAGAGAGGGGGAGAGAAAGATAAGACACCTGCAGACCTGCTTCACCACCTGTGAAGCAACTCCCCTGCAGGTGGGAAGCCGGGGTTCCAACCGGGATCCTTATGCCGGTCCTTGTGCTTTGCGCCACCTGCGCTTAACCCGCTGCGCTACAGCCCGACTCCCGGGTTTTGGTTTTTGATAGGGACAGAGAGAAACTGAGAAGGAAGTGGAAGACACACACAGAGAGAGAGAGAGAGAAAGAGAGAGAGAGAGAGAAAGAGAAACACCTGCAGACCTGCTTCACCACTTGTGAAGCTGCCTCCCTAGAGCTGGGGAGTGGGGGCTTGAACCTAGGTCCTTGAACACTGTAACATGTGCATGCCAACTGAGTCACTACCCAGCTGAGCTGTTTTTTATTATTATAGATTTTTTTAAATGAGCTTTGAAAGTGAACTCATCATCTGAAACAACTGCCATTGATGGCACACTTTTGCTCATTTATTAGCAGACCGTGTCTCCCCACCCCCCACCCCCCAACCTTTTCTTTCAACCCAAATGCAAAAAGAGCCTTTTTCCTTTTTTAACCTCTTTTTGGCACTGAGAGGTATGCTTTTTTTTTTCCTCTTACCCTTCTGTTTGGTATTTTAAAACATATCCTGGAAAGCATAAATGTGGCTTTTTTTTTCTTCCTTCCAATGATTTTTCTGTAATTGTGGACCTTGCTTTAAGAAAATTCAGTATGTAAAAAGTTGAATGAGGGAGGAGTTGGCTCAGCACATAAACCGCAGGCCTTCCATGTATTTGATGCCCTGGTTCTCATCTCAGGTACCACATGGGAGGAACTCCCAGGACAGACAGGCAGAGCTCCAGGGGTCCTAAAGCAGTACTTTGGTCTACCCCACCTTCCCTGCTCATAACAATATGTAATAATAATAATAAACTGGGCTAGCAGAGCTCACAGTAGAGCATATGCACCTGGTTTCACTCCCTGATGCCCACAGATAAAAAATATTTTTAGGGGGGCCAGCCATTAGCACAGTGGGTTAAGCACACATGGCTTAAAGTGCAAAGACCGGAGTAGTGATCCCGGTTCAAGACCCCAGCTCTCCAACTGCTGAGGGGTCACTTAACAAGCGGTGAAGCAGGTCTGTAAGTGTCTCTCCCCACCCCCCCCCCGTCTTCCCCTCCTCTCTCCCTTTCTCTCTGTCCTATCCAACAACAACAACAGCAATGGCAACAATAACAAGGGCAACAAAATGGGGAAAAAAATGGCCTCTGGGAACAGTGGATTTGTAGTGCAGGCACCAAACCCCAGCGATAACCCTGGAGGCAAATATATATATATATATTTTTTTTTTTTTTAGGGGGATGGGCGGTAGTGCAGTGGATATAAGTACACATGGTACAAAGCACAAGAACCCACTCAAGCATCTCAGTTGGAGCCCTTGGATCCCCACCTGCAGGGGGGGTCGCTTCACAAGCGGTGAAGCAGGTCTGCAGGTGTTGTTCTCTCCCCCTCTCTGTCTTCCCCTCCTCTCTCCATTTCTCTCTGTCCAACAACAAGGACAGCAATAACAATAACAACAACAACAAGGGCAACAAAAATGGGGGAAAATGGCCTCCAGGAACAGTGGATTCGTAGTGCAGGCACCGAGCCCCAGTGGTAACCCTGGAATTGAAAATATCAACTAAAGGGGGGGATAAGAGAGGAGGAGGATTGCTTTGATTAAAAATTTTTTTAAAAATCTTTGGGACCTGGGGAGACAGCATAATGGTTATGCAAAAGACTTTGATGCCCCAGGCTCTAAAGTCCGAGGTTCAATTCCCAGCACTACCATAAGCCAGAGCTGAATACTGCTTTGATACCTCTCTTTCTTTGTCTCTCTTTGTATCTCTCTAATTAAAATAAAATAAATAGAATGTTTAAAATTTTAAAACATTTTAAGGTTGCAATGTGCCTTTATTTATCTTTCCTTTTTTTTTTTTTTTTTTCCTGACAGGGTTTTCACTGCCTGCATGACTCGTGCCTAAATGATTCCACTGCTCCTGGCTGACTAGTGTGTTGCCTTTTTTTTTTGATAGAGGGTAAGAAACAGTGGTAGAAACAGAGGGAAGGAGAGACCCCATAACACAGACCCAACCCTCAGGAAGCTTCCACTGGTGACATGCATGGTAGCCCCAGGTGGTGGCTGGAGGCTTGAACCCAGGTGAGCTATCTCTACTGTCTCTATCTCCCAGATCTGCACTTCTTTTATTATGACTTTCCTTTGATGTCTTTGTATTTTATTTTATTTTATTTTATTTTATTTTATTTTATTTTATTTTTGCCTCCAGGGTTATTGCTGGGGCTCAGTGCCTCCACTGCTCCTGGAGGCTATTTTTTCCCTTTTGTTGCCCTTGTTGTTTTATCGTTGTTGTGGTTATTATTATTGTTGTTATTGATGTCATCGTGGTTAGATAGGACAGAGAAAAATGGAGAGAAGAGGGGAAGACAGAGATGGGGAGAGAAAGATAAGACACCTGCAGACCTGCTTTACTACCAGTGAAGCGACTCCCCCCTGCAGGTGGGGAACCAGGGGCTCAAACCGGGCTCCTTATGCTGGTCCTTGCACTTCACATCATGTGCGCTTAACCTGCAGCACTACTGCCCGACCCCCCCCCCCCCCGATGCCTTTAAATGGTGGCTGGGTGATACATTTTCACCTCTGGGGAAAAACAGAAGCCAAGTTAAATGTGAAAACAGAGAAGTTTCAAGCATCATGGATAAAATTATGAAATACATTTACGATAGAAATCCATAAAGATGTAGAACTGGAAGATTTAGCAAAAAAAAAAATAATAATAATTTAGAAAAGTTATCATGAGGCATTTTAAAGAAATTAAAAATTCTGGATTTACAATACAGAGGTAGATTAATAAAAAAAAAAACTCAAGGTATTCTTCACTAAAAAGATTAAAGACTTGCAAGCACAATTCCAGAGGTTCAGGATGTGAAGAATGCTTTGAGTATAATTCAGGCTCAATTGGAAAACTTAGGAAGGTGGCTCAATCAGGCAGAGAAGAGATTATCAGCATTAGAGAATAAAATCCACAGTCTCAAAAATGGAAGAAAGTAGACATGTAAGATTTATTAAAATGAAGCAATTCTATGAGAAATATAAGGCTTCATTAGAAAAGTAAGTATAAGAGTAATAGGAAATCCAGAACAAGAAGAAGAGAGAGACAGGAACAGAGACCATATTCAAAGAAATAAAAGGTAAATTTTTCCAAATCTGGGACAGAACACAGAAATTTCTCAATTAAAAAAAACTTATATCAAGACATATCATTTTAAAATTATCAAAAATTAAGGACAAGAAAAATTTTGCAGACTACTAGAGAAAGAAATATAGTGGTATGCACTGTTTGCATACTCATACTATGGAATCAATAAAAATGCCTATCACCAGATGACTGGGTAGAGAAATTATGGAACATTTATTCATTAGAAAGGATGTCATTTTATCCTCAAATTCTTCAAGTTCTTTCCAAGATATGGCAAAAGGATATGACTTTGTCATTTTTAACAGCTACATAGTTTTCTGTCAAGTATATTTTCATAGCCACTCATCTGTTGTTGGGCACCTGGATTGTTTTATTTGCTTTCCTACATACTGTTTTGTGTTTGATTTATTTTTGTTCAATATTATCTCTAAGCTTCATCCATCACATGTAACTGTGGTTATTTCACTGGTATGTAAAACTCTTTTGCCTATGCCTACTAAAAATTATTCATTCTCTTAGTTGTTGATAACATGTGGGGTGCTTTGGGCCATTACATTTTTTACTAGTTTGAACACTCTCACTTATTTATCTTGGAGGTATGTATGCATCTGTCTCTCTAGATTTATAAATTCAAATGGAGCTGCTGGGAGATAGGATATTTAAATGTACTGCAATAGGTAGTAGAAGAAGTTTCCAAAAACAGTTGAGCTAATTTATATTTCCATCAAGAGTTTAAGAGTTCCAGCTTTTATGCATTCTCACCAATATTACACCTTACTCTTAAATTATAGTCATATAAATCACTATTTAATTAATATGAGAGGGGAAAAATTGATTTATGTCTCCAACTTTTTAAAACACTGACTGAGTCTTTTAAATATATAGGTTGAGTCTTTGCTATGTTGACTCTCTCAAAAGCCTAGACCAGGGAAAACAGAAGCAACCGGTGACACAGCTATATACAAGATGTTGGGTATTATACAGCAAACCCTATCAAAGGGACTTTTCAAAGTTAACCCAATTACCAAATAATGAGATGATAACAATAACTATCCATTGTCTTCTTGAACCCTAAGACAGCAGGAACCTCACATTTCCACTATAGAGCCTATATTTGCCCCAGTCCTGGAACCTTAGGGTGGGGCCCACTTTCCTGCATGTTTCTCTCAATTCATATCAAATAATACTGCATCCACCGATCACAATCTAATCAACACAACGATTGCCACCTCAACATGCTTCACTTCAGACTGTGTCCAGAGACTTCAGGTGTGGAATGACAACCCTTCAGCTTCATTACTCAGGTGAGACCTTTCCTTTAATAGGATTCTCTTAATTCCATTCCAGGTGGTTCACTTCCTAACAAAGTCCCAAAACCTAGATATAGACCAGGTCCCCTGAGATAGAGCATATGTTCACACATGTCCATAAACTAGGGCAAAATATATACCTGAAAGCAAAAGTCCACAACACTACGCAGTGAGTACCCCCCAATACTTCATCTGCACTATTCCAGCCTTTAGGTCTATAATTGTTCAACACTTTGTTTGGCTTTATATGTTAACTCTCTTTCCAGCCACCAGGTTCCACGTGCCAGCATGATGCCGACCAGACTTCCTTAGACAGACGACCCCACCAATGTGTCCTGGAGCTCAGCTTCCCCAGAGACACACCCTACTAGGGAAAGAGAGAGGCAGACTGGGAGTATGGAGCGACCAGTCAACGCCCATGTTCAGCGGGAAAGCAATTACAGAAGCCAGACCTTCTACCTTCTGCAACCCACAATGACCCTGGGTCCATGCTCCCAGAGGGATAGAGAATGGGAAGGCTATCAGGGGAGGGGATGGGATATGGAGATCGGGTGGTGGGAACTGTGTGGAGTTGTACCCCTCCTACCCTATGGTTTGTTAATGTCTCCTTTTATAAATAAATAAATAAAAACTTAGTACCACGACCACCACCACTACTATCCCCAGGGTTTTCTCTGGGGCACAGTGCCTGCACAACAAATCAAATGCTCCCAGTGGCTATTTCCTCCCTTTACTTTATTTTATTTTATTTTTAGTCTCTTAAATGTGATAGGACAGAGAAAAATTGAAGATAGGGAGGAAGAGAGAAAGAAAGACATATGCAGCATTGCTTCACTGCTTGTGAAGCTTTCCCTTCTCAGATGGTACCTAGGGGCCTGAACCAGGCTGATCACTCATGCTGGTGTGTGTATTCTACCAGGTTCATCCACCACTTGTCCCTTATTTTAATTTTTTTACATTTATAATTTCTACTAGTTTAGTGGGTATAGAGTGGCCATTCTTTTTTTTTCCCATTCATTTTTTAGCCCTCTTGCCAAATATATATATTTTTATTATGGTCATAGACTTATTTCTTTGTCAGAGCTGGGTGGTGGTACATCTGGTTGAGTGTACATGTTACAATGCACAAAGAACCAGGTTCAAGCCCCCAATCCCCAGCTATAGGGGGAAAGCGTCATGAGTGGTGAAATTGGTGTCTCTCTGTCTCTCTTCCTCTCTATTTCCCCTTTCCCTCTCTATTTCTGTTTCTATCCAATAAATATAATAATTTTAAAAAACGTATTTGTCTAATTGCTTTTAATTCCATCTAATGATTTTTCAAAAACTTATACCACAGATAATTTTAAATATATTCAAAAGAGGAGAGAATACTACAATGAACTAACTAAGCACATATTACTATGCTGAGGAAATGGGTTCAAACCCCAGCTCCCCACCTGCAGTGGACAAGCCTCATGAATGGTGAAGTAGGTCTGTTGATGTCTCCCTTTCTATTCTCAATTTCTATCTATCCTATCAAATAAAGAAAAGGCAAAAAAAAAAAAAAAGGAAATATGGCCTCTAGGAGCAGTGGTAGATTCATCATTCCCCGGTGATAACCATGTTGGCAGTTAAAGAAGAAAACAAGGGAGTTGGGCTGTAGCGCAGCGGGTTAAGCGCAGGTGGCGCAAAGCACAAGGACCGGCATAAGGATCCCGGTTTGAACCCCGGCTCCCCACCTGCAGGGGAGTCGCTTCACAGGCGGTGAAGCGGGTCTGCAGGTTTCTATCTTTCTCTCCTCCTCTCTGTCTTCCCCTCCTCTCTCCATTTCTCTCTGTCCTATCCAACAACGACAACAACAACAATAACTACAACAATAAGACAACAAGGGCAACAAAAGGGAATAAATAAATAAAATAAATACTAAAAAAAGAAGAAAACAAAAAGCAAAACCAAGAATGTATATATATGTATCACACTTAAAAGGTTAACACATGATAACAGATCATTTCCTATGTAGTATTATTTTGTGCATATCATCAAATATGCAGCAAATTTCTCTTAGTCATAAACATTTCTAATTTTTTAGACTCAGGATTCAAAGTCCACATATTATGTATGCTCACTTGTCTCTTAAATCTATTTTTGGGGGGGCCAGTTGGTGGTGCACCTGGTTGAGTGCACATGTTACACTGCATAAGAACCATGGTTCAACCCCTAGTCCCCACCTGCAGGGGGAAAGCTTCACAAGTGGTGAAGCAGTGCTGCAGGTGTCTCTCTGTCTCTTTCCCTCTCTATCTCCCCCTTCCACGCAATTCCTGGATGTCTCTATCCAATAAATAATTTTTTTTCAGTTTGGTACTAATAGAAATAAAGCATCTAGAAAATTAATAAATAATTCTTTTTATATTATATTATTTTAATTTTATTTCTTTATTGGGAAATTAGTGTTTTACATTTGACAGTAAATACAGTTTGTACAAGCATAACATTTCCCAGTTTTCCATATAACAATACAACTCCAACTAGGTCCACTGTCATCATTTTGGACCTGTATTCTACCCCCACCTCCACCCTCCCCAGAGTCTTTACTTTGGTGCAATACGTAAACTCAAGTGCAGGTTCTACTTGTATTTGCTCTTCTGATCTTGTTTTTCAACTTTTTCCTGAGAGTGAGATCATCCCATATTCATCCTTCTGTTTCTGACTTATTTCACTTAACATGAATTTTTCGAGGTCCATCCAAGATCGGCTGAAAATGGTGAAGTCACCATTTTTTACAGCTGAGTAGTATTCCATTGTGTATATAGACCACAACTTGCTCAGCCACTCATCTATTGTTGGACACCTGGGTTGCTTCCAGGTTTTGGCTATTACAAATTGTGCTGCTGGGAACATATGTGTACACAGCTTTTGGGATGGGTGTGTTGGGTTCCTTAGGATATATCCCCAGGAGAGGAATTGCAGGATCATAGGGTAGGTCTATTTCTAGCCTTCTGAGAGTTCTCCAGACTGTTCTCCACAGAGGTTGCACCAATTGACATTCCTACCAGCAGTGCAGGAGGGTTCCTTTGACCCCACAAAGTGGGGTCAGCATTTGCTGCTGTTACCTCCAGCATTTGCTGCTGTTACCTTTTCTGATGTATGACATTCTCACAGGAGTGAAGTGGTATCTCATTGTCTTTATTTGCATTTATCTGACAATCAAGACTTGGAGCATTTTTTTCATGTGTTTCTCGGCATTTGGGATCTCTTCTGTGGTGAATATTCTGTCCATGTCCTCCCCCCATTTTTAGATGGGGTTATTTGTTGTCTTGTAGTTGAGTTTGGCAGGCTCTTTATACATTCTGGTTATTAAGCTTGTCTGATGTATGGCATGGAAAGATTTCCCATTCTGTGAGGGGTCTCTTGGTTTGGATAGTGGTTTCTTTTGCTGTGAAGAAGCTTTTTAATTTTATTTAGTCCCATAGGTTTATGCTTGCCTTAGTGTTCTTTGTAATTGGAATTGTTTCATTGAAGATGTCTTTAAAATTTATGCAGAAAAGAGTTCTGTCAATATTTTCCTCTAAGTATCTGATAGTTTGTGGTCTAACATCCAAGTCCTTGATCCACTTGGAATTTACTTTTGTATTTGGTGAAATACAGTGGTTCAGTTTCATTCTTCATGTTTCAACCCATTTTTTCCAACACCATTTGTTGAAGAGATTCTGCTTTCCCCATTTAATAATCTGGGCACCTTTGTCAAAGATTAGATGTCCATTGGTGTGGGGGCTTACTTCTAGACTCTCAATTCTATTCCACTGGTCAGTGTGTCTATCCATGTTCTAGTACCAAGCAGTTTTGATGGCAATGGCCCTATAGTTCAATTTGAGATCTGAGAGTGTGATGCCTCCAGTTCTGTTCCTTCTTCTCAAGATGGTTGAGGCAATTCTAGGTCTTTTCTGGTTCCAGATAAACATTTGTAGTATTTGTTCTATTCTCCTAAAAAGGTGGTTGGGGTCTTGATGGAGATAGCATTAAATTTGTATATGGCTCTGGGTAGTACATTCATTTTGATGATGTTAATTCTTCCAACCTATGAACGTGGAATATCTCTCCACTTCTTTGTGTCTTTTTCAATTTCCTTGAGTAGTGACTCATAATTTTAAGTATACAAGTCTTTCACTTCTTTAGTTAGGTTTACTCTTAGATATTTTATTGTTTTTGTTGCTATAGTAAAAGGAATTGATTTCTGGATTTCAACTTCTTCTAAATTAGTGTTTGCATAGAGGAATGCCACTGACTTTGAATGTTAATTTTGTAGCCTGACACCTTAGTGTATTGCCTGATGATTTCCAAAAGCTTCTTGCTGGATTCCTTAGGTTTTTCTATGTATACTATCATGTCATCTGCAAATAGGGAGAGTTTGACTTCTTCTCTTCCAATCCATATGCCTTTTGTTTTTTCTATATGCCTTTAATTCCTTGCTCCTACCTGATTGTTATGGCAAGAACTTCCAACACTATGTTGAATAACAATGGTGATAGTGGGCAGCCTTGTCTAGTGCCTGATCTGAGGGGAAATGCTTTCAGTTTTTCACCATTGAGTATGATGTTGGCTGTAGGTTTGCTATATATAGACTCCACTATCTTGAGGAATATTCCATCTATTCCCATTTTTTGTACTGTTTTGATCATAAAGGGATGTTGTATTCTGTCAAAGGCTTTCTCTGCATCTATTAATATGACCATTTTTTTGGTCTTGCTTTTGTTGATGTGGTGGATCACATTGATTGATTTACGTATATTAAACCAACCTTGCACCCATGGGGTAAACCCCACTTGGTCATGATGAAAAATCTTTTCAGTAGACTGCTGTATCCAGTTGTCTAGAATTTTGTTGAATATTTTAGCATTTATGTTCATCAGAGATATTGGTCTATAATTTTGTTTTATGGTTGTTTCCGTATCTGCTTTTGGTATATGTTGGCTTCATAGAAACTGGAAGGGAGAGGGTTGGGCAGTGGTGCAGCAGGTTAAGTGCACCTGGTGCAAAGTGCAAGGACTGGCATCAGGATCCCGGTTCGAGCCCCGGCTCCTCACCTGCAGGGCAGGTTGCTTCACAGGCAGTGGAGCAGGACTATAGGTGTCTATCTTTCTTTCCCCTCTCTGTCTTACCCTCTTCTCTCCATTTCTCTCTGTCCTATCCAATAATAATAATAACAACAACAATAATAACTACAACAATAAAAAATACAAGGACAAAAAAAGGGGGGAAAAGCAAGTTAAAAAAGTCTTTAAAAATGTAGAATGTTGGGGCTGGGTGGTAGTGCACCTGATTGAGCACACGTTACAGTGCGCAAGGACCCAGGTTCAAGCCCCTGGTCCCCACCTGTGAGGGGAAGCTTCATGAGTGGTGAAGCAGGGCTGCAGGTGTCTCTATGTCTCTCTCTCTATCTCCCTCTCCTCTCTCGATTTCTGGCTGTCTCTATCAAATATATAAAGAATTTTAAAAAACTGGGAGTATTCCAGTGTCTTCAATTTTCTGGGAGACTTTTTTTTAATATTTATATATTTATTCCCTTTTGTTGCTCTTGTTGTTTTATTGTTGTAGTTATTATTGTTGTTGTTATTGATGTTGTCATTGATGAATAGGACAGAGAGAAATGGAGAGAGGAGGGGAAGACAGAGAGAGGGAGAGAAAGATAGACACCTGCAGACCTGCTTCACCACTTGTGAAGTGACTCCCTTGGAGGTGGGGAGCCGGGGGCTCGAACCAGCATACTCACACAGGTCCTTGAGCTTTCCACCACCTGCACTTAATCCACTGAGCTACCGCCTGACTCCCTGGAAGACTTTAAAAGTAGAGGTATTAGTTCTCCTTTGAAGGTTTTGTAGAATTCATTTGCAAAACCATCTGGTCCAGGACTTTTATTCTTGGGGAGATTTTTGATAACTGTTTCAATTTCATTAGCTGTGATGGGCCTGTTCATGTTATCCAGTTTCTCTTTACTTAATTTTTGAAGATTGTATTTATCTAGGAAATCGTCCATTTCTTCCAGGTTCTCTAGCTTGCTGGTATATAGTTGTTCATAGAAGGCTTGCATGATATGCTGAATTTCTGCGGTGTCTGTTGTGATATCTCCTCTTTCATTTATGATACGATTTAATTGGGTCTTCTCCCTTTTTTGTTTTGTGAGTCTGGCTAAAGGTTTGTGGATTTTGTTCACTCTTTCGAAGAACCAACATTTACTTTTGTTGACCTTTTTATGGTTTTCTTATTTTAGATGTTATTTATTTCTGCCCTAATTTTAGTTATTTCTGTCCTTCTTGTTGCTTTGGGTTCCTTTGTTCTTCTTATTCTTCTAGGTCTTTAAGATGTGCAATCAGGCTGTTTATTTGTGCTTTTTCTTGTTTCCTAATGTGTGCTTATATAGCTATGAACTTCCCTCTCTGTACTGTGTTCCAAATATTTTGATAACTTGTGTCTTTATTTTCATTGAACTCTCTAAACATTTTGATTTCTTCCTTGATTTCCTCTTTTACCCAGTAGTTGCTAAGGAGTGTACTGTTGATCTTCCATATTTTGGGACTCTTACTAATCTTTTGTTGATTGTTAAGTGTTAGTTTCATTCCACTGTGGTCTGAGAAGATGCTTGGGATGATTTCAATGCTCTTGAATTTGCTGATACTGTCTTTGTGGCCCAACATATGGTCTATCCTTGAGAATGACCCATGTGGACTTGAGTAGAATGTATATTCCAGTTTCTTGGGATGAATGACTCTGAAAATGTCCAATAGTTCTACTTTATCTATCTCCTCATTTAGCTCCCTTATGTCTTTATTGATTTTCTGCCTGGATAATCTGTCAAGTTGAGAGAGTGGGGTGTTGAAGTCCCCTACTATGACTGTGTTGCTGTTAATATATTGCTGTAGCTCTGTCAGTAGATGTTTGGTGTATTTAGATGGCTTTTCATTGGATGCATAGATGTTAATAATTGTTAAGTCCTCTTGATTGACTGATCCTCTGAGCATTACGTAGTGTCCTTCTCTATCTTTTAAAATTTTATTTATTTTAAGGTTTATCACGTCAGATATGAGAATAGCTGTTCCTGCCCTTTTCTGTGGGCCATTGGCTTTTATGATAGTTTTCCATCCTTTAATTTTGAGTCTGTGTTTATCTTGTTGAGTTAGGTGGGTTTCCTGTAGACAACATATTGTTGGGTTGTGTTTTCTGATCCATCTTCCTACTTTGTGTCTTTTAATAGGTGAATTCAGGCCATTGACATTTATTGATGTCAAAGACTGAAGATATTTTAATGTCATTGTTGTAATTTTTAGAGTGTTCTGATAGATAGCATATTTAGGGTGGTCTTACTATTTATAGGAGACCTTTCAGAACTTCTTTCAGGACAAGCTTGGTGATAGTTGATTCTTTCAACTGTTGCTTGTCTGAGATGGTTTTGATGCCTCCATCTAGTCTGAATGACAGTCTAGCAGGATACAGTAGTCTTGGTTGAAAGCCTTTCTCATTGAGCACTCGATAGATATCTTGCCATTCTCTTCTGAGGAGTAGTGTTTGTGTGGAGAAGTCTGCTGCTGATCTTATGGGTTTCCTCTGTAGGTGACTCTTTGTTTTTCTCTTGCAGCCTTCAGGATCCTTTCTTTATCCTTATTCCTCTCCATTCTAAATATGATGTGTCTTGGTGTTTTTAAGTCTGGGTTAATTCTCTTTGGGACCCTCTGGGATTTTTGAACCTTTATGTCTTTGATGTTGTCTAGACTAGAGAAGTTCTCATCTATTATGGCCTGAATAATGCTTTCTTTCTTTCTTCCTCTGATAAGCCAATAATGCATATATTGTTTCTTTTGAAGTCATCCCATAGGTCTCTGTTGTTGTTTTCAGTATCTCTTAATCTCTTTTTGAGATCTCTTACTTCTTTTTTTGTTGTCTCTAATTCATCCTCCATCTTGCTAATTTTGTCTTCAGCCTCATTGATTCTATTCTCTCTCCTCTCTACTGTTTTCTGGAGTTAATCTATTTTGTTACCCTGTTCTGATACTGTTTTAGCTTGTTCAGCTAGTTGTGTTCTTAGCTCAGCTATTTCAGCTTTCTGCTCTCTAATAAATAACCTTGAGATAATTAGTGTTTTCTTCCAGAGTCTCATTTGTTGTTTCTGCATTTCTGATGACAACTCTTTCAAATTCTTTACTCACTCCTGTGATTATTTCCTTAACTAGTGTTTGGATGTTGACCTCATTATTTTATGCTTCAACCTTTGGAGGGCTTTTAGGTGGACTCTTGTCCTGGTTCATTTCTCCAATATTTCTTCCTGTTGGTTTAACCATTTTATATAGTATGTTATGAGGTCTCTCTCACAGTACTTTTCAAATTACTGATCACTCTTGCCTAGATTGAGTTGTTTCTAAGTAAGGTAATTAAAAAGTTCTTTTTCTTCCCTGTAGGCTATGGGAGCCTGAGGGCTTTTAAACTATACTTTTTAGCTTAATCACTCACTCCTGACCAAGAGATAAAGCAGGGTGGGGAAGAGATAATCCAGTAGTTATGCAAAGAGACTCTCACAGTCCCCTACCACTAGGCCACAGAGGTAAAGATCTTTTCCTGAGTTTCCTGGTTAGTTCTCTGTCCCTTGGTGTCAGCACAGGGCTTCCCCCCTACTGCTCCAGATTCTGAGGGCAGTAGCAATGGAGACTCAGCTTTATTTGGTGAGTCTTACGGGAGTCCTCTCCTCCCTTCAGCCGTCTCTTTGTTGGTGAAACAGACTGGAGGTGGTGCCTCAACTGATAAACTGCCTGACTATTACCAGCCACTTAATCTCTCCCTAGGCTCCTCTGGCCACTAGCCACACGTAATTGCACTCACTGATGATTTGTTGTGTTCCTGAAGTTGTTCTAGTCCTCTCCTGTTGCAGTCCTAGGTGGTCTCCTTTGGTATTCCTAGTTGACCCATGAGAGGAGAGGGGAGAAACACAGCTGCTACTGCTCTGTAGCCCCACCTCCCTCCAATAAATAAATTTTAAAAAGATAATTTTGAAAAAAAACTCTCTCTTTTTTTTTTTTGCCTCCAGGCTTATCACTGGGGCTCAGTACCTGCACTACTCTGGTGAGAATCCACTGCTTGTGGAGGCCATTTTTTTCCATTTTTATCAGATAGGACAGAGAAATTTAGAGAGGAGGGGAAGATAGAGAGGGGGAGAGAAAGAGACACCTGCAGACCTGCTTCACCACTTGTGAAGCTACCCCTCACTCTCCCTGCACCTGGGAAGCCAGGACTTGAACTGAGATCCTTGAGCAAGTCCTTACACTTCATACTATGTGAACTGAACCCAGTGTGCTACCACCTGGCTCGCTCCCTTAAATCCTTTACTCTGTCAATTCCCAAAAAAAACTATTACTCAACCCCCATCATTTATTATTTTTAATTTCTATATTTTTGAACGATGAATTATATTCAAAATCTATGTCCAGTTTTTATTAAGAATTTTCATTGGTAGGGAGTCGGTCGGTAACACAGCAGGTCAAGCACGTGTGGTGCAAAGTGCAAGGATCAGTTAGGATACCGGTTCAAGCCCCAGGCTCCCTACCTGCAGGGAAGTCACTTCACAGGTGGTGAAGCAGGTCTGCAGGTGTCCCTCTGTCTCTCTTCCTCTCTATCTCCCCCCTTCTCTCTCAATTTCTCTCTGTCTCTATCCAATAACAAAAAAATGAATTTTCATTGGTAATAGAGACACTGAGAGTTCATAATGTGCTTATTGAGAGCTAACCTACTAGGCTACATCGATAGAATTACAACTTAAATAGATAATGATCCAATTTTACTCGAGGCTGTTCTGGTTTCTTCTTCTGGTTTCTCCTTTTTGTGTAGATTATAGACTTTATTGAGTATACAACTAAAATGGCAGATCTACTGAATAACATGGTAGGTGAAGAGTAACAATAGAGTGATAACCTAACTAGGATATAACTTTACTGAGGGAGGCAAAAAAGTTTGTCTTTACATATCCAGAGGGTTGTTTGTTTGTTTGTTGTTTTATTTCTTTTTTTTCCCCCTTGTTTTTTCGTCATTGTGACTATTATTATTGTTATTGATGTCGTTGTTGTTGGATAGGACAGAGAGATATGGAGAGAGGAGGGGAAGACAGAAGGGGAGAGAAAGATATTCGACACCTGCAGACCTGCTTCACCGCCTGTGAAGCGACTCCCCTGCAGGTGGGGAGCCAGGGGCTCAAACCGGGATCCTTACCCCAGTCCTTGTGGTTTGCGCCACGTGCGCTTAACCTGCTGCGCTACTGCCCGACTCCCTGTTTGTTTGTTTTTAGTTGGGTAGAGACAGAGAGAAGCTGAGAGGGAAGGAAGAGACAGAGACAGTGACACATCTGCAGCCTTGCTTCACCACTCATGAAGCTTTCCTCCCTACAGGTATGAACCAGGGGCTTGAATCTGGGTCCTTGCACATTGCAGTGTGAGCGCTTAACCAGGTGCATCACCACCTGGCCCTCTATCTAGAGGATTTTTATTAGGAAAGGCTTGAGGCCTACCCTTCATGGCTCAGTTGGGAGAATTACACTGACCTGACTCACTCCTTTTTACTCTCCAGGAAATATCACTACCTTACAAGACCTTCTCTGGTCTCTAGACTACAGACTATGATCACATGATCATCTGAACTACATGGGACTCACAGTATTCATTCTTCTCTGCTGGGCACTAATTCTTTGACTAACTAGATTTCTAATTGTCAGATCTTATTTGCTTTGCAGTACTGTAATTTCCCTTTTAACTTCAACATTGTTCTTAGCATATGATTCCCTTTTTTTCTCCTATTATGATAGAAATAGAGAAACAGAACACAAGAGGAAGAGACAAGGGGAGAGATAAAAAGACACGTGCAACCTGCCTCATGGCTTGTGAAGCATACCCCTGCAGGGGAGCCTCAAACCTATGTCCTTGACCATGGTAACTTGTGTGCTTTACTGACTGTGTCACCTCCAAGTCCCCCTCTCCCATTTTTAAAGATATATATTCTGCTTACTTTGTACCCTAGGTTTTATATGTGCCCATTAGAAAAAATTTTACTAATCTTCAATTATTTTATATTGTAACTTATTTCTTCCCATTAATCCCACCGTTAATAAAAGTTGTTTAAGACTTCTTATCCTGTACTTTATTATTACAAATCATCAATGATCAAAGAGGTTTTGAAATTTAAAAATAATTATTGGGGGTGGGCAGTGGTACATGAAGTTAAACACACACATTACCATGCGTGAAGACACAGGTTTGAGCCCCCACTCCAACTGCAGAGGGAAAGCTTCATGAGAAGTGAAGCAAGTCTGCAGGTGTCTCTCTTTCTTTCTCCCTGTCTTCTCTCAATCTCTATCTGTCCTATCAAAAAAAAAAAAAAGAAAGGAAGAAAGAAAAAAGAAAGAAAGGGAAAGAAGAATCACAGTTATAACTCTGGTGATAGTTAAAAAGGAATCATTTACTTCAGCACCATCAAAACTGAGTATTTTCAACAAATGGTGTTGGAAAGAATGGGTTGAAACATGCAGAAGAATGAAACTGAACCACTGTATTTCACCAAACACAAAAGTAAATTCCAGGTGGATCAAGGACTTGGATATTAAACCACAAACTACCAGATACTTAGAGGAAAATATTGGCAGAACTCTTTTCCGCATAAATTTTAAAGACATCTTCAATGAAACGAGTCCAATTACAAAGAAGACTAAGGCAAGTATAAACCTATGGGACTACATCAAATTAAAAAGCTTCTGCACAGCAAAAGAAACCACTACCCAGACCAAGAGACCCCTCACAGAATGGGAGAAGATCTTTACATGCCATAAATCAGACAAGAGTTTAATAGCCAACAGATATAAAGAGCTTGCCAAACTCAACAACAAGACAAATAACCCCATCCAAAAATGGGGGGAGGACATGGACAGAATATTCACCACATAAGAGATCCAAAAGGCCGAGAAACACATGAAAAAATGCTCCAAGTCTCTGATTGTCAGAGAAATGCAAATAAAGACAACAATGAGATACCACTTCACTCCTGTGAGAATGTCATACATCAGAAAAGGTAACCGCAGCAAATGCTGGAGAGGGTGTGGGGTCAAAGGAACCCTCCTACACTGCTGGTGGGAATGTCAATTGGTCCAACCTCTGTGGAGAACAGTCTGGAGAACTCTCTAAGGTTAGAAATGGACCTACCCTATGATCCTGCAATTCCTCTCCTGGAGATATATCCTAAGGAACCCAACATATCCATACAAAAAGATCTGTGTACACATATGTTCTTAGCAGCACAATTTGTAATAGCCAAAACCTGGAAGCAACCCAGGTGTCCAACAACAGATGAGTGGCTGAGCAAGTTGTGGTATATCTACACAATGGAATACTACTCAGCTGTAAAAAATGGTGACTTCACCGTTTTCAGCCGATCTTGGATGGACCTTGAAAAAAATCATGTTGAGTGAAATAAGTCAGAAACAGAAGGATGAATATGGGATGATCTCACTCTCAGGAAAAAGTTGAAAAACAAGATCAGAAGAGCAAACACAAGTAGAACCTGAAATGGAATTGGCATATTGCACCAAAGTAAAAGACTTTGGGGTGGGGATGGGAAGGTGGGGAGAATACAGGTCCAAGAAGGATGACAGAGGACCTAGTGGGGGTTGTATTGTTATATGGGAAACTGGGGAATGTTATGCATGTACAAACTGTTGTATTTACTGTTGAATATAAAACATTAATTCCCCAGTAAAGAAGTAAAAAAAAAAAAAAAAAACATTTAAAAAAAAAAACTGAATATTTAGGTATCAAATTTTAAAAGCCATATGTATATAGTCTGTATGAGGAAAAGCTAAAAAAAATATGGAAAGATATCAAAAAGCTTAATGAACAGAAAGATATTCCATCTTCATAGATAGGAACTCTAAAGTGTCAACTTATGAATTGGGCGGTAGCACATTAGCTTAAGCGCATGTGCTGCAAAGTGCAAGGACCGGCATAAGGATCCCAGTTCCGGTTTGAGCCCCCGGCTCCCCACCTGCAGGGGAGTCCCTTCACAAGCAGTGAAGCAGGTCTGCAGGTGTCTATATCTTTCTCTCCCCCTCTCTGTCTTCCCCTCCTCTCTCCATTTCTCTCTGTCCTATCCAACAACGATGACAACAATAATAATATAACAATAAAACAACTAGGGCAACAAAAGGGAATAAATATTTTTTAAAATGAACCCAGCCCCTACAGTATTGAAGGAAACTTTCCCGCTCTCTCTCTGTCTCTGTAACACTCTTTTTTCCTGAAACAACCAAAAAAACTTTTTTAACCTTAACAAATTATCCTGTAGGTATCAACAAACTGATTCTAAAGCGTATGTAAAAAATGGGAAACTCAATATTGAAGAGCATAGTCAGAAGACTAACAGTAACTCACTATAAAACTTTCTATGAAACTACATTAATCAGCATAGGATGATACTAATATTGAGGGCTAATTGGATAACATAGTTATGTCCCAGGTTTAGTCCCCAGAGCCACCATAAGCCAGGGTTAAGCAATGGTCTAGGAAAACAAAATAATATTAAGAAAATTTAAAATAACAAGATGGTAATGAAAAAGAGAGATAGAGAGAATGGAGTGTCCAGAAATGTAACAGGGCAAAGTAGTCAGAAATAGTCCTACACAAATTTAATTAACTGATCTTTGAAAAAAATGAGTCTTCTGGAGGTTTGGGGAGATAGCGTAATGGTTATGCAAAAAGACTTTCATACCTGAGTCTACTAAGTCCCAGGTTCAATCCCCCACACCTCCATAAACCAGAGCTGAGCAGTGCTCTGGCATCTATCTTTCTCTCTGTACCTCTCACTCATTAAAATAATAAATAAATAAAATATATATATTTTGCCTCTAGCATTATTGCTGGGCCTCGATGCCTGCACCACAAATCCACTGCTCCTGGAGACTATCCCTTCTCCCTTTTGTTGCCCTTGTTGTTTTATCATTGTTATGGTTATCATTATTGTTGTCACTGATGTCATTATTGTTGGACAGGACAGAGAGAAATGGACAGAGGAGGGGAAGACAGAGAGGGAGGAGAGAAAGATAGACACCTGCAGACCTGCTTCACCGCCCGTGAAGCGACTCCCCTGCAGGTGGGGAGCCAGGGGCTTGAACCAGAATCCTTATGCCAGTCCTTGCACTTCGTGCCACGTGCGCTTAACCCCTATTAAACATTTTATCCTGATTTATATCTTACCACCTTTCCACCATCAAATTGCAGATGCTACTATGATTCCATCCTTAATTCCCTGAGCAGACAACTTCACCTCTTGAGAGCTCTACCCCACTAGGGAGAGATAAAAAAAAAAAAGGCTGGGGATACAGATTGATCTACCAATGCCCATGTCCACTGGAGAAGCAATTACAGAAACCAGAACTCCCACCTTCTGCACTTCATAAAGAATTTTGGTCACTACTCCCATAGGGGGAAAAATGTTAGTGGAAAATAACCAGAGGGCTCTGAACTCTAATTCCATCATGACCCAGAGAGGGAAGAGGAAACAAGGAAAGACGTTTTAGTGTAGTAATGGGTGTGTGACTTAGAAGAGAAGGAAGACTATAGGGGAAAATGGGCATTTCTATACATAAATATAGATAAAGAAATAATAATCAACCCATGTCTATAACCTTGGGAGAACTACTGCAGTTTTCAATGAAGGTAATGGGGACACAGAACTCTGGTGGTGGAATTATACCCGTTACCTCATAATTTTGTAAACCAATGTTAAATCACTAATAAAAAAATACATACTCAGGTTGTAAGTGACAGGAACAGTTAGTCCAGCCAGTGGCATACCTGACTGAGCTCATATATTACCCACCTGCAGCTATTCCCTGGAATCAGGGTGGGAGAATTTCTGGGCTCCTGTTCAGTTATATTTATTTTTTCACTTATTTATTTATTTATTTTTGCTCCCCCCTTTTGTTGCCCTTGTTGTTTTATTGTCGTTGTAGTATTATTATTGTTGTTATTGATGTCATCATTGTTGGATAGGACAGAGAGAAATGGAGAGAGGAGACGAAGACAGAGGGGGAGAGAAAGATAAACACCTGCAGACCTGCTTCACCACCTGTGAAGTGACTCCCCTGCAGGTGGGGAATGTGGGGCTTTGTTGGTATGTTTCATATTGGTTTGCTCCCCTCCCCCCCCCCGACCTCTGAGAGAATTGGTTTGGCCCTTGCTAGTTTCGTGCCCGCTTTCTCCCCGCCCCCTATGCTAAGGATGTCCAGAGTCCCAGCAGCAGCCGGCAGCCGCGGAGGGAGAATGATGGTGTGGTGATTTGCCCGTTGGTGAATAAAGATTAAACTGCAGCTTCTCAGCCCAGCCGTGTGTCCCCGAGTCTCTGTCTCTGTCTACCGCCACGTCGCTAGGCCGGCCTGCTGGAGCCTCTGAACTTTAACGACAGGGCTTGACCCGGGATCCTTACACGGGGCATTGAGCTTCGTGCCGCATGTGCTTAACCTGCTATGTTACCGCCTGACCCCCTCACTAATTTATTTTTACAGAAGTATTCATTTTATGCAGATCCACTGAGTATATAGTACATGTCCTATGCATTGTGTATACTCTTTCACAGTAAAAACAGCCATAAGATTTCAGAGGACCCAGTAAAGCACACACATGACCAAATGCAAACTCAGGTTCAAGCTCGTGTTCCCCACCTGTGGGGTGGGGTTGGGTTAAGGCTTCACAAGTGATAGAGCAGTCCTGCAGGTGTCTCTCTTTTCTCTCCCTTATCTCTTACTCTGTATCAAGACAGAAAGAAAGAAAAAAAAAAGATGAGGTTATGTGAACTGTGGAGATGTGCATGCACCAATCCCCAGCAATAAGACTGGTGACAAAAATTAACTAAGAAGATGCTAAGTAGCAAAGCTGTTCTTTGTCTCTGGGTATAACCATGTCTTTTTTTTTTTTTAATTTTTATTTATAGAAAAGGAAACACTGACAAAAAACATAGGGTAAGAGGGGTACACCTCCACACAATTCCCACCACCAGAACGTCATATCCCCTCCACTCCCCTGATAGCTTTCCTGTTCTTTAACCCTCTGAGAGTATGGCCCCAGGGTCATTATGGGGAGCACAAGGTGGAAGGTCTGGCTTCTGTAATTGTTTCCCCGCTGAACAAGGATGCTGGCAGGTGGATCCATACTCCCAACCTCTCTCTTTGTCTTAACATGATACATCTCAAATTTGCAGGAGGCAGTGTGGGCAGGAGCCAACAGAAGACAGAGCTGTTTCAGACCAGCAGTGGGGTGTTGACTGATGGAAGACCAGCCTCCCACCCTCAGCCCAGGGTCCTCAAGGAAGTAACTCAAGTAAGGTCAATTGTAGAGGCTGGTCTAAACCTGCTTGCTTTGACTTCCTCTCTCTGTTTAAACAAATTCGATATATGTTTTAGGAGAGAAAGAGGACAGAACACTGCTCAGTTCTGGCAAAAGGTGGTGCTAGGATTGAACCTATAGCCTCTGGCATTACAGGCAGGCAAATTAGGGCTAAACTATCTCCCCAGTGTGTGATTTTGATAGAATAATTTCCTTAGCTCATCACAGTTGTTCTTAAATAGTTCACTACATCCCATTTTCAGATTCACGCCTTTTTAATCAAGAGCCCATGGGGACTGTCAAAATAGGATGTCTCGATTTTAGATATTTCCCTTAAACAAAGCTAGACAAACTTTACATTTTTTTTTAGTTTTTATTATATTTTATTTATTTATTATTGGATAATGATAAAGATTGAGAGGCGAGGGGGAGATAGAGAGGGATAGAGACAGAGAAACACCTACAGCCCTGCTTCATCACTCATGAGGCTTTCTCCTTGCAGGTGGGGATCAGGGGCTTGAACCTGCGTCCTTGTGCACTGTAATGTGTGTGCTTAACCAGGTGCATCACCGCCTGGCCCATCAAACTTTTTTTTTTTTTTTTTTCTTTTCCTCCTCCAGGGTTATTGCTGGGCTCGGTGCCTGCACCATGAATCCACCACTCCTGGGGGCCATTTTTTTTTTCCCCCTTTTGTTGCCCTTGTTGACGCAATTCATTGTTGGATAGGACAGAGAGAAATGGAGAGAGGAGGGGAAGACAGAGAGGAGGAGAGAAAGATAGACACCTGCAGACCTGCTTCACCGCCTGTGAAGCGACTCCCCTGCAGGTGGGGAGCCAGGGGCTCGAACCGGGATCCTTACCTCGGTCCCTGCGCTTTGCGCCACATGCACTTAACCCACTGTGCCACCGCCCGACCCCCCCCATCAAACTTTTTATTTTATTATTATTATTTTAATAAACTTTTGATTTTTTGCCAGTTCAGAAGCTTCACTACTGCTTTTTCTCCATACACACACACACACACACACACACACACACACATATTTTAGATAGACACAGATACGAGACAGAGAGAAAGATACCAAAAAGGACCAAACTCACATCTGGGTACTGTGCACGACAGAGCAGACACACTACACAGGTGAGCTATCTTGTCAACCTGCCATATATATAATTGTTGTTGTGTGCCGCAGAGAAGAGAGAGAGGAGGTCTGGAGGGAAGAGGGAACACAAATCTTTATTTGCGGTGGCACCTCAGAGTTGGGTGCTAGAGAAGCAGGTTGGGCCACGTGGAGGTAGCGAAAATGGCCGCCTCACGCAGTAACCTTTCCTGCGTCTGAACACCGAAGTGAAACACTGGCAAGAGAACGAGGTGCGGAAGAAGAAGGGCTTTTATAGGAGCAGTTTTCGCGAGAATGGGAAGGGGGAGGAGTAACCATAGCACTCCAGGATATAATAACTCTCATGAGAATGGGAAGGGGGAGGAGTGACCAAAGCACTCCAAATATCACGGGGAAATAGACAATGCCCTGAGGGCACAACATGGCGAAACAGGCACTCCGAGAATGTCCCAACTCTCGCGGGAACTAGCAGTAGCCTGAGGGGACAACATGGCAGACGTGACTGCATCTGCACTATTTCCCAGCATATAATATTTATTTATTCCCTTTTTGTTGCCCTTGTTGTTTTATTGTTGTTGTGGTTATCATTATTATTGTCATTGATGTCGTTGTTGTTGGACAGGACAGAGAGAAATGGACAGAGGGGAAGACAGAGGGCGAGAGAAAGATAGACACCTGCAGACCTACTTCACCACCTGTGAAGTGATTCCCCTGCAGGTGGGGAGCTGGGGGCTCTAACTGGGATCTTACGCTGGTCCTTATGCTTTGCGCCAAATGTGATTAACCCACTGTGCTACCACCCAACTCCGATATATATATATTTTTAATTAGTATTATTAACATTAGCAACACTTTACTGAGGAAATGTTGATTTATAGAACTGTTGTCAGTAGGATTCATTTCCACATTTCCCCAAGATGGATGTCACTACAGCTCACACTCCACCAAGCTGCCATCCTGTCCCACCACAGGGATTCAGGTCCCCAGCTTACCCTTAGTGTTCCTGTCTTCCTCCTGAGTTCCCAGGTCTGCTAAGATAGACTACAGCCCATTTACTATTCACTCTTTATTGCACTTTGCTTTGTTTCTTGGGTCTCATCTGTGAGTGAGATCACCTATTTGTTTCAAACTTAAAAATCAACAGCAGGAAACCACTCTATTTTACAAAAGACCCTTAGCTCTCATAGAGCCTTCACCATTGACTCTTAGTCAATATATGTTTTCTTTGGAAAACTATGATCATATTCAGTGACTTTGACATAACTTACTACAACTGGCTTTCTAAACATTTAAAAAGAAAACTAAAGGGATTAGGCAATTTTACTCTATGTAATGCACCAATTACACATTTTAGAACTTGTATAGGGCATAGAGAACCTCAGTTGTAATAAAGATGTTTTCTTTATGGTTGTTTCTTTACTCACTTCTAAGATACTTTTTTTTTCTTTATTGGGGGATTAATGGTTTACAGTTGAAAGCAAAATATTGTAGTTTGTACATGTGTAACATTTCTTAGTTTTCTAAAATACTTTAAACTTAGGACAGTGATTCAAAGGATTTTATATGACATTTTCAAAAAGGAAAAATTCTGGAGCTCAAAATGTTTTCAAAGACCAATTTAAATAACTTGAGGAAACAGTGGGGAAATAGCATAATGGTGATGTGTTGGGTAGTATGCCAGCTCCCCCGGCTTAAAGCTTCTGTCTCTATTCCTGCTTAACTAAGCACCAGCATGCCTGCAGGGCATTGGTTTGATCCCACTTAAAGCTGCAGTCTATTTACATAAGCCACTGTTAACTAAGCACCACCCTCCCTCCAAGGCATTGGTTTAATCCCCACTGGTTCACGATGTCTTTTTGCTCCGCCCCCCTCTCGTAGTCACCCTGATCTCCACCACTGTCTTTTCACTCCACCCTCTCTATGTCACACCCTATTTCCACCCTACTTGGCTAGTATATATACAAGCTGCTTTTCTGAGTAAAAACACTTGGAATTGCTTTCCAGCTCCGAGAGTTCCTGAATGTATCTCCTGCGATGTTAGCTCCGCACAAGTTCCTGATCCCTCTCCCACGCAGCAGCCTAGATTGGCTCCAGTTGAGTTCTCTCCAACCCAGAGAGTACTTGCTCGGGAAGAAGCACCCTCAGGCTATCCTGGCAGTGATGCAAAAGCAAAACAAACAAAAACCTTCCTGCTTCAGGCACCAAAGATCACAGGTTCAATTAATAGCACCACCATAACCCAGAGCTAAGTAGTATTCTAGTAAAAATAAATACATACATAACTTGAATGATGACCAGTATGACTTGTGTCTCCCAACATTGTGTAGATGTTAACTCTTCAATCTATATTCAGATAAACTCCAATGAACTAAACAAGTATCTACACTTAAGGGATAGACAATCGGTTTTATCTCAATTCATTCACTTGTCTTTGCTTACTCATCTTTGTGCATGTAGAGACATTTCTGAAAATGGCTGCTTAAAATAAACATCAGGTGGAGGATAAAGCATAATGGTTATACAAAAAGACTATCATTAGTGTGGCTCCTAAGTCCCGGGTTCAAGCCCCTGTAACACCATATGCCACAGCTGAACAAAGTTCTGGTAAAAAAAAAAAAATAAGAGGAGGAGAAGTAGAAGAGGAAGAGGAGAGGAGGAGGAGGCTGGATGGTGATGCACCCTGTTGAACTTCAAGGCCCTCAGTCCCCACCTTCAGGGGAAAGTTTTATAGTGGTAAAACAGTGCTACAGGTCCCCCTCCCCTCTATTCTATCTCCCCCTTACCACTCAATTTCTCTGTATCCAAAATCAACACATGTAAGAACTGGGGAAAGAATGAGGACTTCATTCCAAAAAACTTTAATTTTTAAAATGTTGCTTAATGTGTTTCAGAAATAACTATATAGTAGAGAGATAAATGGTAAAGAAAATATTTTTCTAACAAGAATGTTAGCAAAGCAGTAAAACTGTATTCACTACAGCCACAGGGAAATTCTCTATGATTATTTCTAATATTTTCAAATATCTCAAAAAGCCAAAGCCCATTATATCCCAGAGTTTTCCTTATTTCAGGCAAAATTTTCATTTGCTGCTTTTTGAGGGTTTATGTAATCTGCGTATCAATATTTAGGTCCCTAGTTAATGTATCAATAGCAAAAAGATCTCAACTAAATCCCATTTGTAGATGTCACTCTGGAACAAACAGCCATGGGTCTATGCTACTATACTGCATATAACCAACCAACTCACATAGTAAATCTACCCTGCTCTTTAAAGAACTTTTCTAGCAAGGAAGTTAACGTCATTCCCACTGCTCGCGCTCTCTCTCTCTCTCTCTCTCTCTCTCTCTCTCTCTCTCACACACACACACACACACACACAGTGTCAGGTTTTAATAGGATGAGCAGGTTCAAGAGTTCAAGACATTTGCCAATATGGAAAAGTGTTATTCTGGCAGTCTTCTGAGTTAATTCATAGAAACATTTCACCTGAATTCTTAATTTCCTCAAAGTTGCATCAAGGATATAGAGCTCTTCATACCTACTTACCTTAACAACTGCTTATTCTGTCAACAGGACAGTTGGCTTTTTTCACTCTTTCCATGATCTTCACCATTGACCCATGTCTTGCACATTATGAAGAGACTAGAGGAAGAACAAGACCCATCACACACTGCCCAGGCTGTAATTTGGAAAACCTGAAACAAATTCTTGCTTAAAAAGCTAGAATTGTCAACCTAACAACGTAACAGACTCTGATGTGCAGTGAACACACTAATTACTATGCTACAAAGCAAGGCACCACCAAAGATGCTCGGCAAGGTTTTATTGGAATGTGATTTCTGATACCCTAAGAGTCATTGAACCCATGGCAAGATTCTAACTTTGGTAGCCAAGGTTCTCAGCAATATACTCATTCATCAATAGCACTATCGGTTAGCCCTTTATCCTCTACTTTTGGATAAGAAGTAAAATAGAGGGTGGACAGTAAGAGCACCACCTCTCTTCAATTGACTATTACTGTCAAAGGATTAAAAGCGGGGGCCGGGTGGTGGTGCACCTGGTAAAGCACATATTACTATGGGCAAGGAACGAGTACAAGGCCCTGCTCCCCATCTGCAGGGGGAAAGTTTCACAAGTGAAGTAGGTCTGCAGGTATCTCTCTTCCTCCCCCTCTCCTCTCAATTTCTCTGCCATATCTGGCAAAATAGGGGGAAAAAAAAAAAAAGGAAAAAATGGCCACCAGGAGCAAAGGATTTGATGTGCAGACATTAAGCTCCAGCAATAACCCTGGTGCCAAAAAAAAAAAAGAATTTGAAGTTTAATATATCATGAGGAGACAACCAACATTTAAATGTCTGAAATATTCATTGTTCACATTACCTCCTTTGGAGAAAAATCAAAATTGTTCTGTGTTGAGTTCACTATAGCAGATAGGAGGAAGAGGTTATGCTTTTGAGACAATCCACTAATAATTACACAGGGACAAGTCCTGGGCTCAGATCATGGTAACTGAATCAAGGGAAATAAGCCATTTTTCTAGATGACATGACTATATTGCCTTAAACTTGGTCACAAGGCTTCAAAGAAATAATTATCTGCTATAGATCTTATTCATGCATATATCCCAAATGCCTACCATGGAATGAAAGGGTTGCAGATAAATTGTGAGGCCTCCAGAACTTATAGCTGCCTTACCTCCCTACCCAAGAAAAGTTGTCAATTTCCTAAAGCTGAGTCTCATTTTCTGGAATCTGCTTTTATGTTCAAAATTCTGAATGATGAGATGCAAATACAATTATCTAAGAAAACATCAATAATCAGGGTCAGGAGGTGGCACACCTGGTTAAGTGCACGTATTACCATGTGCAAGGACCTGGGTTCAAACCCTTGGCCCTCACCTACAAGGGGAAAGCTACCCAAGTGGTAAAGCTGTGCCTTCAGGTGTCTCTCTCCCTTTTTCCTTTGCTCCTCCCTGTTCTATTAAATAAAACAATTAAAAAACAAACAAAAAACCCAGGAGTGGCAAAATTGAGCGTGTGTAAGGCCCTAGCTACACACACTATTCAGAATCTTGAATTCTATTTTTCCTAGACTACATAATCTGATAAATGAGATGAAAAAATATTTTCATTTTTTCCTTGAGTTACATAAAAAGGGTTACATGATAAGATTTAAAAAAAAAAAACCCTCTCCTAATTTACGTCCCATGTTTTGCAGCTACTTATGTTTTACAACAGTATTTTCTTTTTGTTATTGCTGTTCGGTGAATTATAATCCCTTCAGTTTTTCAAATGGATTTCCCTAAAAAGTCTGAAGTAAGGCAACAATACTTCACTTTTCTTTATCTTATTGGCATTTAAATAGGTACATGAAAATTGGAATTTCCAAGTTAAGGTCATGAATTTAACTTGCTCTATTAAGAGGAACATGAAAAGGCAAATATCTGTAAGTTTCTATATGTACAGGAAAAAACAAAACTAGAGTTTGATGTATTTGGGAGAAAAATTCCACATGCAAGACTGACATCCAAAATGGCTCAACATAATTTATTTTTTTATGTTAAAATGTACAGAGTTCTTTTGAAAGTACTTGCTAGAAAGGGGGGGAAAAAGTGATATTACATACAAGGAGAGGAAGGGAGACCAACTGGCCCAGGAGCGCATGACATGGAGAAATACAAAGGCATTTAGGCACCCCTTCCCCTTAGCTTACAAGTCACCATGAACAAAGTACAAAGAGGTTACAAAACAGGAAAAGCAAATATAAACAGACAGTAATAGACTTAGCTTCATTTGTACATGCGGCTTTTAGAGGCATCTGGAGCTCTATTCACACACTCTAGAGATCTCTTTAAAGAGAATTTTTATCTTTCTTAAAATAGTTTTTAATATTCTACAACAAAGATAAAAAATTTTAAAGATGGAATGAAATGAAAAAGCTCTTATTTTAAAAGGCATCAAAGTCACTAACAGTGAGTTTTTTTAAATTTCTTTTTTAGAAGATTACCCAAGTTATCTTGCTAAAAATACATTTTTTTAAAACAGAAGTGAAAAAATGACAGGTACCAATATTACTGTGTTGGATAATTTCTTTTATAATATAGAAAAGAACGTTTTCTCTATAATAGTTCTACAGTCACAAAAAGGCTTGTGGAAAAGGGAGCTGCCCGATTGAATTTTTTTTTTTTTTTTTTTAAGAAAGAAACAAAATCAAACACAACCGCTAACCAACGGAAACTGAATTCACGGCCCTCATTTCAACAGCTTCTCCTTCTGCCTTGGCCCACCCTCCTCCCATTATACCTCCCTCCCGACCCACCCCATCCCCACCCCAACCAGGAAGCAATGACATAGCTGAAGATGTAGGGAGAGGGCAGCACAGTGCACTTTCTACATAGATGACTGGGAACTGGAAGAGTATATACAGAGAAACTGGGTCCTACACAGCCTTGCACATGCTCAGAACTGATAGCGGTAAAATGTGGAATTCTGCCTTGTTCTACCTTACACATTTGAGAAAAGTCAATTAAAGTGTATATAAAAAAACGAACAAACCTGTGCATTTGAAAAAATTTAATGCCTAATTAGTACTTCAAAAATTTATCTATATAAAATGTACAAATAAAGGAGAGAGTTAAATGCTTACAGGTATTTCTTTAAGCAGTTCTTCCCCCTTTTGGATATTTGACTGCACATACCGAGTGGTATAATAGATAGCTTCCATCTTCTAATGATGGAATACACACATATATAGATATATATAGATATATATTTTTTTTACCTATCCCTGGAGCAAGTAATAGGAAGAGAAGGGGAGAATTGGCTGCACAAGAGAAAAAGATAATGGAGCTAGGAGCAACATAGGAGCCTACTAAAACCCTGCTTTCCAGATCTGCCCTACAATGCTGGTGGTTGGTTTATCCCTCTTCTCTTTAGCCACTCACAGGCGAGGGGCTGGTGCACTCTGTTTCACAGGGAATGAACTCAGGCTCTTCAAAGACAAATGAAAATTAGAGGTATGTATCAGTTAAGTAGCTATAAAATTCACACCATGATCTCCCTTTATGACACACATTTTGCATTATCTCTTCCAACATAAAATAATCAGTGTCAGAGATTTGTTGGCTATTTTTTCAAATCTCTGAAATGTACAGTCATCCACAAACACTTTATGTAAGAATGTAAGAGGCTAATTACTGGGGACTGCTATTTGAGTTTAATCAAAGAGTCAAAGGCTCAAGAATAGAGACCCTTAGCATCTCAAAGTACATACTAAAAACAAGAGACTGTGTGGAATATGTGCATTATGGCTGATTCACCAGGTGGTAAAAAACAAGAGGTTAATTTCCTCTTTTTGACTGTAAATTGACCATCTCTGTTCCTTCAAGGCTGGAATAGGAATGCAAACAGCTTTCCTCTGAGTTTCTGCTGTTGAGACTTACAGTATTTTTGTGTCTCTGAGTGCTGAGTGGGAATAGTAAAAAATTATGTTACACTTGATTTAAGAAAAACAAACATTTTAATGAAGTTCATATATAAAGAAACATTCTTGGGGAACGATTTCAAGAGGTGTGTGTATCTGTGTGCATGTGTATCTGTGTGTGTGTGTGTGTGTGTGTGTGTGTGTGTGTATAGGGAGTGGAGGGGATTTTAAAAGGAGAAGCATTTTCCTGCCTCACTTTAATAATAATAATAATATTAATAATATTAACAATAATAACAAGTTTAAGGAGCTTGGGTTGTTCTCCATGTGTCTCCCATCCGAGTCTCCCATAAGTGCCTCCTGCTGGAATGAAGTAGGAAATGAAAGGTTGGGTTTGGAGGAAAGGGTCTGGTTAACCCTCGAGATGTATTATATAACATTTAAAAAGGACAACACTGGGAGCTGCAAACAGTGAGGGGAAACATACATCTTAAAATAAAATAAAGGTAATTCACTTATACAGAGATTCTGTCCATGTGGTGTGTAAAGAAAGTAAGGCTCTTTTTAATTATGAAAAATTTGTGTGCATGTTTCCCCATCCCCAAATCCACTTTTAGATGAGTTCTATTGTAAAATGTTCAAGATTGTGAAGAAAACCAAGACTGAGAACAAAATGAACCCAAAAAAAAAAAAAAAAAAAAGACCAGGTTTTCTAAAAAATAAAATAAACCAAAGAAAAATTCCTCTAAATCTACAGCAATATTTTAACTGGAAAAAAAGGTCCATTTTTCTCTGGTTTGTCAGTATAAAAGGTTCCTTTATTTATATATATTTAAGTTTTTAACTGCAAGTTCATCTTGCTCATCTTCTCATGTAAGGTCCATTGAGTGACTGCTTGGGCACGCCAGCAGCATTCATATAGCTGTGATGGGAGGGGCCAGTGTACATCATGTTTCCATGAGGGTTTGGCTGCATAGGCTGCTGGGTATAGGCCTGGCTTCCCATCATCCCCATCTGCATCTGCATAGGATACTGTGCTGTCTGGTTCATGTAGGCAGGGTTACTATGGTAACTGCTGTTCATCATAGGCTGTGTCATTCGATAGCTGTTCATGGCATTTAAGGTGTTCATATTCATGGAATTGACATTATAGGCGGGGGTTGGCATTAAATTAACCCCCATGTTCATGCCACGCTGAACAGTCAATGCACGAGGGCCAGCCTGCATGGCAACCGCGGGTGGGCTGCGTCCATACAGCTGTTGCTGGTGAGCAGCTGCAGAGGGCAGTGGTGCGGATTTGGAACGGATGGAAATGTGCCCTTTGACTGGCATTTGCCCTTGCAACCTCTGGGTGTGAGGAATGCCGATGTTGGTGGCAGACATGTTACACTGTAGCAGAGGTGATGTGAGGTTCATGGTGGTAGATGCCAAGTTCGGGGGCGGTGTCATGGTGGCTTGTGCTTGAGGGGTCCCAGCTAATGGATGCGATGGAGCTAGCTGAGCCAGTCCTGTGTTAGACAAAGAAACACTGGTTGCATAGGAAGTCACAGCAGGAGAATGGCTATAAGGCATGGCATGAGGGTCCATAATGGTGTTAGTCAGCTGCTGCAACTTAGCTAAACTGAAGGTGGCTGATGGTTGAGAGTAGCTGCCGGCACCAAAATCCCCAGGAATCCTTTCATAGATACTTATGTTCCCAGTGCTTCCAGATTCTGGTATCTCCATGATCATAGGTGCTGGAGGGAAACTGTTACTCATACTACACTGTGAAAGGGGGGGCTGCTGCTGGGGTGGGGGTGGGGGTTGAGGCTGCTGGGGCTGAGGTGGCTGCTGCTGCTGTTGTTGTTGCTGCTGGGGTGGTGGAGGCTGTGGTGCTGGTTGTTGTTGCTGCTGCTGCTGCTGCTGCTGCTGTTGCTGCTGCTGCTGTGGTGGCGGTGGTGGCTGCTGCTGGTTACTGGGAGGCCTCTCCACCACACAACTCTGAGGTGACTTGATATTGCAGTTGGCAGCAGGCTGGACACTGTTCTGTTGCATCATGCTGCAGCTATTGCCCATGTTTGCCATTTGCTGAGTGACAACACAACTGTTCTGAGTTAGGCTGCTGGAGGATGACAACCCACCATAAGAACAGCTGCTCTGAGAAGAGTTATTCCCACAAATGCTCCCACCCATTGTGGAGTCATAACTGCTTGGGTTCTCATAGTTTTCTGTGGTGCTTTCAATGCTGCCCAGGTCACTGAAGCCACTGTCCACCACCTGCTGAGAGTGGTCTGATACGGAAGGCACATCCATCATGGGGCTGGTCTCCATGTTCTGCATAGAAGGTGCGGACAGGGATCCTTGTTCTGGGCTGATCTGGGTGAAACCACTTTCAAGGGCAGGCACATTGGGACTGCTGACGGAACGGACTGATTGGCTGGGATGAGACTGAACAGAAGATATTGGGCTATTATGTTCGGAAGCATGACAGTCTTCAACCATTGACATCTGAGGGTCTTCATCCGCCTGGGTGTAACTCTGTAGGGTCTGGCAAGCAGCTAGAGTTTCTTCACAGTCCTGGTAGGCTCCCTCATGCTCATTGCTTTCCTCTTGAGTCAAAGACTGCACTGCTTGCACAGTTTCCAGGTCCAGTTCACTATGAGGAATCTCTTCTTCCTCTTTTAACTCAATCAACTCTTCTTTAGAGTTTGAGTCTTCTTCATGATCATCCTCAGACCCTGGCAAATGCTCTGATATCACAGATGTTTCATGAGAAGTCTGCTCCTCTTCAGAATCTGGTTCTGTTTCATCTTTATCCTTTATATTCTCCTGACTGCTCTGCATATTAGTTTCTAAAAAAGTTTCCTGGCCACCAGGCTCCTCCTCCTTGACATCTTCTTGAATGGGCTGTTCTTCTAGCTCTTTTTTCTTTATAGATTCTAGATGACCATCATCCTCATCATCTGCATCATGGTCTTCATTCTGGTTGGTCGCTACAGCCACTTCATCCTCTTCCTCTTGCTCCTGCTCTTCCAGTTCTTGCTGTTCTTCCTCTGACTGCCTCTGCTCTTCTATGGCACGGGGTTTTTCTTCTTCCTCCTCAACCTCGGGCTCTTTTGTTTCAGTCTCAGGACTATTATTGCTCTCTACTGGAGAAGCTGCTCTAACTTCACTGCTGGTTGTATCTTCTTCTTCTCCCTCTTCAACCTCTTCTGTTTCCACATGTCCCTCTTCCTCCTCTTCCTCCTCCTCCTCCTCCTCCTCCTCTTCTTCCTCCTCCTCCTCTTCCTCTTCCTCCTCCTCCTCCTCCTTTCTTTCTTCGGTTAAGGTCAAGTCTTCTTTTGATTCAACAGTTTCTTCATTCTCTTGAATTTTAGATTTACGTCCAGATTTAGGAATGGGAGCAATGGGCTCAATATTACTTTCTTGAGTAGAAACAGGCAGGATTTCTCGATTCAACTTCAATCCTGGTTTTCGACCAGGCCTCTTCTTCCAGTGGATTGGTTTTCGGCTCTTGCCTTTGGGCCATCCCTTTTTCTTTTTCATAGGTGTGGATGTATCTGGCTCGAGTGAAGAATCCTTCACATCACATTTTCTCAAGAGAGATACTGGTTTTAGGATAGGAGTGTCTGTGTAGGGAGAAGAGAAGAAAAGAAAAAAGGATTACAAGACTTTAAATTTTACTTGCATTTTATAGTGTCTTTCTCTAAAGGCCAGCATGTGAAACAGAAATGACTTGTCAGTAATTGCAAATGTCTCATTATTATCAGGAACCCAAAAGAGGAATCTTATTAATAACTTCTACTATACTGACATACTATATAATGAACATCTTTTTGATGTCATATAGTCATATACTCAACTAACAGAATAATTAAAGAATCCTGATCAACATGATACCATCCACTAATTAAGAACCAGGGCCAGTTCATCCTCACAAACTGTATGGCTATGGGAAATTACTCTAAGATTCAGTTTCATAATCAATAAACTGGAGGTGTTTTTTAACAAGGCCAGTAAATGGTTACTACATTATTGCAGATATGCTAATCTTTACTGTAAGTTTCACATCAGCTCCTTCTTTCCTTTTTTCCATTCATTTCTTTTTTTTTCTTCCTTTTTTTTTCCTCTTATGGCAATGTCTATTTACCTTTTGTTTCCTTGTTTTTATCTCACAAATCATTATTTCTGGTAATATTATATGCCAATTACTCCAGACCACAGCAGAACAATTCTCTATGCAAGATTACTTCAATGGATGTATTTATATGGGAATAATTGTAAGGCACTTAGTACTAAGACCTGAAGAAAATGTTAATGTGTCTATGGCAATGACCAATTAGACATCAACTTGACATTAGCATTTTATTCATTATTCATACAATTTCGGAATAAAATTTAACCATATTTGCCAGCTATATTAAATAATCCAAACTTTCCCAATGAAATTGAAACCCTATCCTACTATACACTAAATGTTTATATATGTTTGTAGTGTGGCAAAATACAATTTCAACAGAGGTTAGTTATAAGGTTTACTTAAAACATATACAACCTTATAAACCAGTATTACCTCAATAGAAAATAAATAAGTATTCATATATACTGAGATATATGAATATAATTCATCCAGGAAAATATAACATCTGCTACATGCTATGAAATTCTAGATACATTTAGTATTATAATAAAATATGCACAGCACACATTAACATTAGTCAAAAAGTTTAGTGTGGCATTAAGCACTTTCACTTAAAATTTTTTTTTTTAATATTTATTTATTTTCCCTTTTGTTGCCCTTGTTGTTTAACATTGTTGTGGTTATTGATGTTGTTGTTGGATAGGACAGAGAGAAATGGAGACAGGAAGGGAAGACGAGAGGGATAGAGAAAGACAGACACCTGAAGACCTGCTTCACCACCTGTGAAGTGACTCCCCTGCAGGTGGGGAGCTGGGGGCTTGAACAGGGACCCTTATACTGTTCCTTGCGCTTTGCGCCACGTGCGCTTAACCTGCTGCGCCACCACCCAACTCCTGCACATTCACTTTTCCTATGAATTTTTTAAAAGCAAACCAGGAATTTCAGGAAAGAAAAACAAACAAAAAAAGTAGTATAGTTAGCAGTAATATTGGGCTGTTGGAAAAGCCATGGCACATTTTTGTATAGAAAAATATATCATGACTCCGACAAACCAATAATTTCAAAGTAAACAAAGGAAATGGTAGCATGGGGGTGGGGGAATTGTTCACATAAACAGGAAGCCTGCCATGATCCAAGATAGAACTGTATTAAAACACATTTACAAAATAAAATTTAGTTTCTTAACTATATATTTCAAAATATACCACAAGCCTAAAAAATCACTGATAATAAAACAAAGGACTTGTCATTATTATTTCTATATTTAAAGCACTTATATAAAATATGAGAATAAAGAGAATTTTTCAAATTATCAACTAGATTTTTGGTGACTTTTTTAAAATTTTATTTTAATTTTATTTTTTTATTTAAGAAAGGATTAATTAACAAAACCATAGGGTAGGAGGGGTACAACTCCACACAATTCCCACCACCCAATCTCCATATCCCACCCCCTCCCCCTAATTTTTGGTGATTTTAAAGGAATGAAAGCTCACCAGTCTAGACCATAAAAGCTATATGCTTATATGCATCAAGATGGATAACCACCTCCCTTTGCTCAAATTCACCCAGCAAAATAAACTAGCTCAATTTAATCCCTTGAAAAGCAAACTCTGCAGATGCAAGCAGAATGATAAACTGACAAAACCAAAGAACTTCAGAGTGGGATGTAAAAGACAAGTTTGTGACCCAACTCACCTATGAGTCAAGTTTTTTTTTTTTTTTTAATTTTTATTTCTAACAAAGAAAGAACATGGCCATTACAAAAGCAAATACCTGCACTTTTTAAAGCTGTGCTGTAAATTTTGAAGCAATTTTACTATTTTTATTAGAGACTCATTAATACTTGAATAAGATACATTAGAGCTGTGATTTAGTGAGAATTCCTGAACAGACATAAATCTATCTTATATAAAAAAACATCTCTTTAATATTCATTCATCTAGCAGATAGTTACTGAGTGGCTATTTTAAGCATTCAGGATACAGAAATTAATAAGTCTATAGGGTGTACATTCTACTAAAAATCATTAATTAAATATCTTCCTGGTACTAAAGCTAAACTACCCCTTAATTAAAGTCCAGATCAAAGCTCAGAAATGATTAGACATAAAAAAAAAAAAATTTCCTAGGAGCAAGATATTTCCTGCAGAGGCAAAAAATAGGTCCTGGGTGGTAAGGGATAACTTTTAAAAGCACAGAGAAGGTGGTAGACTTAGAAGCATAAAGTCCCAAGTTCAACTGCTAGTACTGCATGTGCCAGAATGATGCTCCCTGGTTGTTTCTCAGTCTCTGTATGATATTAATAGACAGGTGTATATATTTTAAAAGCACAGGAGACTAGTCAGAAAATGAGGATGAACACACATAACACAACTTTCAGAGATTACTGTTATCCATTACTTGCTAGTGAGCTGTGTTCATTTCTCAACCTTTTTAAAAGTTGATGTGTTTGAAGCTATTACTATGTGATAAATAATAATAGGCAACATACCATCAGCATCATCTGACTCTTCATCTTCTTCATCTTTAGACTTCCTTTTAGAAGATGATCGACATCTGAGGACATCTTGTGAGGACAAATGACAGAAATATCCTCTAGAGAAGAGTTCACTTTCATCCTCTTCCTCCTCCTCTTCATCAATTTCAAATGTGGGTTCTAATCTTGGCATCGGCCTTTCGGAGTCAGAGTCTTCGAAAGGTTCATCTAATACCTCTGTTGTCTCAGAAATTGTTTCTGTGACCACACTACTATTGTGGTGTTTGCGTTTTCGTACTCTCCTCCTTCTGTGAAGAATTGGTTTCTATTCAAAACAGAAAGCATTTATAGTAATGAACACTAAAATTCCTATTAACAAGATTAATAGTTTCTAAACCTAATAGACTGAGCACATATAAAATGAAGATGCTGCTTGCCAAAAGTCATTTTAATATTATTTCAAAGTACAAAGTAAGGTACATCTTTATATTAAGTAACTGAAAGCAACTTTGTAGAATCTCAAATGTGGGTTTTAACCTTAACATGCCTTAAGAGCAGAGATTATACTTCCCTTATTAACAGTTCTGTTTAATTTAACACTCAAGGATGTGTTTATTTCAACACTGCAATGATATAAAATCTAATCCCTTAATATTTCTTTTCCTCAAGTGAAGAAAAACCTATTGTAAAGTAATAAAGATAGGGGCCAGGTGGTGGTACACCAAACTGAGTGCGCATGTTACCATTTGCAAGAACCTGCATTCAAGCCCTTGGTCCACACTTGCAAGGGGGGAAGCTACATGAGCACAGCAGTGAAGCAGGGCTGTAAGTATCTCTCAATCTTTCTCCCTCTCCATCTCCCCCATGCCTCTCAAATTCCTTCTATCAAATAAAAAATAAATTAATTAAAAAAAGAAACAATGGTCACCAGGAGAAGTGGATTCATTGTGCAGGCACCAAGCCCCAGCAATAACCCTGGTGGCAATATAATAATAATAATAATAATGAGGAGGAGGAGCAGGAGCAGAGTAGGAGCAGCTGCCACCAGAGATAACAAAATTCTATAGAGGTCAAAAAGGTAACAGGGTTTGTTCAAGGTCATACCCTACCAATATAGAAAAAACACAGCCTCTGACAGAGTCAAGTAAATTTCTCATCATTTATTAATTACGCCAGTTTTTTGTTTGTTTTTGCCAGTGCACTGCTCAGCTCTGGCTTATGGTATGGTACAGGGGATTGAACCTGGGATGTGGGAGCCTCAGGCACAAGAGTCTGTCTGCAAAACCATTATGCTATCTCCCCCTCTCTAGTCAAGTTAATTTCTTTATAAACTTCAAAAATACTAGTTTTTTTTTTTTCTTTTTAAGTCATGGACCCTTTGGAATATACCTAAAATAGGCCTACTAACTATCTACAAAACTGAGACACTCAAATCTTCACCTGCAGTAATCCAGCCTTTAGGTTCACGATTAGTCAATAATTTGTTTGACTTTATATATTAGCTCTTCTTTCAGCCACCAGGTTCCAGATGCTACCATGATGCCAAACGGACCACCCTGGGCAGACGACCCCACCAATGTGTCCTGGAGCACCCCTACCCCAGAGACCCACCTCACTAGGTAAAGAGAGAGACAGGCTGCGAGTATGGATTGACCTAGCAATGCCCATGTTCAGTGGGGAAGCAATTACAGAAGCCAGACCTTCCACCTTCTGTACCCCATAATGACGTTGGGTCCATACTGCCAGAGGGATAAAGAATAGGTGAGCTATCAGGGGAGGGAATGGGATACAGAGTTCTGATGGTGGGAACTGTGTGGAGCTGGACCCTTCTCATCCTATGGTTCTTGCCAGTGTTTCCTTTTTACAAATAAAAATTATAAAAAAAGAAAAAATACTTTATACGTGATCTCACTGCCTATAACACTTCCTTTTTATATTTACACAGAGGGGCTGGGCAGTCATGCACCCAGTTAAGTTCACATAATACCATGAGCAAGGCCCCATGCAAGGCCCCAAATTTGAACCCCTGCTCCCCACCTGCAGCAGGGATGATTTACGAGTAGTGAAGCAGGTCTACAGGTGTCTATCTTTCTCCATCCCCTCAATTTCTCTCTGTCCTATCAAAATCAAATAGGAAAAATAAAGTGAGTACCTATTTTTACACAGAGAAATGATATTTAAAAATTTTAATTCAATAAATTAACTTTTTCATCAAAGTTACACTTGGGGTTCAGTACCAGCAAAGTGACACACTGCTCTTGTAGCCTCTCCACCCCCTGATATTTCTTATAGAGAAAGGGAGGGTGGGAGAGAAAGGGAAAGAGACATTTGCAGCACTGCTCCACTGCAGTGCTTCTCACCTGCAGGTGGGGACTGAGGGGTTTGAACTTGGCTTCTCACATGGTAACATGTACTCAGTTGGTTGTGCCATTACCCAGCCCACCTGTCTCTCTGTTTCTATCAGAACAAATGAGCCTGGAACAGTGAATCTCTGGTAATGACAACAATAACAATCCTAAAACCCCAATTAGCACTATTTAAGACTATTAACAAGAAAAGTCTGAAAAACTATTGCAACTAAGAGGAGCCCAAGGACACATGCCCACTAAATGTAATACGGTGTGCTGGATAGGATTCTTAAAAAAAGGACACTGGGGAAAACTGAGAAAATCTGAGCGAAGTATAGATTTTAGTTAATAATATATTAGTACAGTTTACTCCATGAAAAATTTGATAATCAGGGAAAACAGATTTAGGGCATACAGGAAGTCTCTGTATTTTCTATGCAATAATTCTGTTATCTAAAACTGTTTTAAAATTTAAAAAAAAAACCTTTATTTTCAATAGCTATTGGATTGCTGGAAAAGTTATGACCTGTTTTTGCATAGAAAATATGTCAAGACTTTTCTAATGACCCAATAGCTAGCTCCCCCTTACCCCAAAAGCTCCTGCTCCCACCATATACTTTTTAAAGATATCCTGCTAAGGAAAAAATGACTTCATTACTTTGAATGGAAGCTATAAGCCCACAGTGATAAGTGGTTCATTCAGGGTGCTAGTACATTTCTGTCTGCCATGTAGCAATGCTTGAAGTTCAGTCTGCAGCCTGAAATAGTTCTGGCAATACAGTTTAATAAGCTTTGTTATCATCACATCATTATCACAGCATTTATTAGCAATGTTATGATTCAGAAAACTTGGTAAGATGGTGGAATGTAGTTTAGAAAATATTTTTAAAACAAGGTTAAGTCAAACCACTGGGGATGGGACAGGAAGGAAGAGGAAAAAAACAAGTACAGGGAAAACAATGCCTCCCAAGATGAACAGCTTCTTCTTTTTTTTTTTGAGATGAACAGCTTCTAACAATAATATAATGTAAAAATATTATTATTATGATGATGATGATAAACAACTTCATTCTGAGCCATACCAATATGGGGGGCTACTATGCCCACTTTTCATCAAACATTATAAAACTTTCTTCTCCCTTGTAATTATATAATTCTAACCTGAACATACTTTAAAAATAGTTTTATATTTTTTCTTTAAAAATGTCTTGCTCTGGGGGGTCGGGCGGTGGCACAGTGGGTTAAGCGCATGTGGCGCAAAGCGCAGGGACCGGCGTAAGGATCCCGGTTCGAGCCCCCGGCTCCCCACCTGCAGGGGAGTCGCTTCACAGGCGGTGGAGCAGGTCTGCAGGTGTCTGTCTTTCTCTCCCCTTCTCTGTCTTCCCCTCCTCTCTCCATTTCTCTCTGTCCTATCCAACAACGAATTGCGTCAACAAGGGCAATAATAATAACCACAACGAAGCTACAACAAGGGCAACAAAAGGGGGAAAAAAATGGTCTCCAGGAGCGGTGGAATCATGGTGCAGGCACCGAGCCCAGCAATAACCCTGGAGGAGGAAAAAAAAAAAAAAAAAAAAATGTCTTGCTCTGACATTTTTTATCTTTATTTATTTATTGGATAGAGACAGCCAGAAATCAAGAGGGAAGGAGGTAATAGGGAGAGAGACACCTGCAAGTTTTATATTCTTAATAGCCATAAAATGAATGGTAAGTCATCAAGGTGAAAAAGCTTATCATATCCTGGGAGATGGCACATAATCAGGAACCTTGAACCTAAGATCATAAAGTCCCGAGTTCAACCCCATCATGTACCAAAGTGATGCTCTAGTATAGCCCTTCTCTTTCCTCTCGCCAATTCCCCCCCGACACACACACACACATACACACACACACCACACTAACAATGCTTTTAAAAATTATCACTCCATGGAGTCGAACAGTTAGCACAGCAGGTTAAGCGCACATGGCACAAAGTGCAAGGACTGCCGTAAGGATCCCAGTTTGAGCCCCCAGCTCCCCACCTGCAGGGGAGTCGCTTCACAAGCGGTGAAGCAGGTCTGCAGGTGTCTATCTTTTTCTCCCCCGCTCTGTCTTCCCCTCCTCTCTCCATTTCTCTCTGTCCTATCCAACAACGACAACAATAATACAATACGGGTAACAAAAGGAAATAAATAATTTTGAAAAAAAGTCATCACTATGACTTCTAAATTAATCCCCCCCCCCCCCGCGCACACACACACACACACACACACACACACAGTGTTCACTGGAAGACAAGCTAAAGTATAAGGCTAATTTCATTTTGAAGTGTAAAACAGAATTTGTATATTTTACCCTTTTAGAACAGAATCTTAGCATTACATACAGTAGATGTAAAAGGAGGAAGAAATGTTTTACCTTTCGCTTCAAGGTAGGCTTTGTAAGAATTGGTGGCGAGTTGGAACGAGGACTTTCTGGCTCTTCTTCCTCCTCACTACTCTCACTGAAGCCCCTCAGAAGAGCCCTGTCCCCATCACTATAGCGACGAGGTAGTCTATCATTGCCTTCTGGTAATCTACACCTCAGTGCTTCAGGGCTTTTCTTTAGCTGACCTCGCCATAATCTGACCTCTTCACTTAGTCTTCTTTTGGGAATGTCTGGCTTCCCATCCTGGCTTGGCTGCTCCTGAGAAGGTGCCAACTGCTCCTCACTTTCAGTGTACTGTTCTTGGGAAGTTTCTGATTTTTCTTCACATTCACCATATTGCTCCTGAGGAGCTGATGTCTCTTCTAAGAGCAGTTTAGAATCTTTATCACCAAAACGATCTTGGGTTTTTCTGTTCTTTCTCCCCCAGCGGCCTCTCCGAGATGGCTGATTATTGGCAGGAAGACTATCACAGGGAAGAACTTGTTTGTTCAAACGTGTAGAACTAGCTGGTACAGTAACTTCTGGTTTCTTTTCACTTTCTACTGAAGAATAAGAATCTTGTTCTTTGTTCTCCCGAGAAGCAGACTTTAACACCTGATTTTTACAGAGAAATAAAAATGACCAAGATGGTTAATTTTGCAGTCTTATTTGACTATAATTTTATGTTGTTTAGTCTGGCCTTATTTAAATACTAGATAAGTTTTAAGAGGAAAACTTAGTAATTATTAAAATAACATATTCCCTATGCATTGTTTTAAGATGTACATGCTTAATTCTTACAAAAAAACTATTCAGCTTTATCATTATATTCCCATTTTACAAAACCTTAAGCACAGAGACCGTAAGTAATTTGCCTAGGTCATACAATAGCAGATGAAGAAGCTAGGATAATAAACCCAAGCTATCTAACCCAGAAACTAGTGCTCATACTAACTGTTCTAAGAAATTAAAAGGTATAAACTAAGAAAAGATGGGTTCTGGAGCACTGGTAAATCAAAAGGAATGCTTTTTATTGGGTGGGGTGTAGAAAAAACTATCATTTTTTTAAATTTTAGCTATTTATTGAATAGAGACAGAGATAAATTGATAAGGAAGGGGAGACAGAGAGGGAGAAAGAAATAGAACTGCATTACTGCTTCCCTGCTCAAGAAGCTTTCCTCCTGCAGGTAGGAACTGGGGGCTTGAACCCAAGTCCTTGCACACTGTTCATTCCACTGGGCTGGTCACAGCCTGCCCCCCTTCTGTAATTATTTTGATAGATTTTTATTCTGACTAATTTCATTCTGAAAAGCACATTCAATGGATATGAGATTGTTTTTACTATCAAAGGAGGACCTAAGACTTCTAAAAGATGAAAGCAGAGAATCGGGCTATAGTGCAGCGGGTTAAGTGCATGTGGCACAAAGCGCAAGGACTGGTGTAAGGATCCTGGTTCGAACCTCCAGCTCTCCACCTGCAGGGAAGTCACTTCACAAGCAGTGAAGCAGGTCTGCAGGCATTTATCATTCTCCCCCTCCTCTGTCTCCCCTCCTCTCTCCATTTCTCTCTGTCCTATCCAACAATGATAACAATAGTAACTACAACAATAAAAAGAAACAAGGGCAACAGAAGGGAATAAATATAAAAAAATAAAGATGAAAGCACTGCTTTTAAAAAAAGATAAAGTGGAGAAAAGTACTGAAAACCATACAACAGAATAAAGCACTCCGTTAGCCTTAAGTGACCAAGGGCATTTGTGTACTTACTGCTCTATTAGAAAACATGCATATAAATCAAGACAACAACAAGATACCACTTCACTCCTGTGAGGATGTCACACATCAGAAAAGGGAACAGCAGCAAATGCTGGAGAGGGTGTGGGGTCAAAGGAACCCTCCTGCACTGCTGGTGGGAATGTCAATTGGTCCAGCCTCTGTGGAGAACAGTCTGGAGAACTCTCAGAAGGCTAGAAATGAACCTACCCTATGACCCTGCAATTCCCCTCCTGGGGATATATCCTAAGGAACCCAACATATCCATCCAAAAAGATCTGTGTACACATATGTTCTTGGCAGCACAATTTGTAATAGCCAAAACCTGGACGCAACCCAGGTGTCCAACAATAGATGAGTGGCTGAGCAAGTTGTGGTATATATACACAATGGAATACTACTCAGCTGTAAAAAATGGTGACTTCACCATTTTCAGCCAATCTTAGATGGACCTTGAAAAATTCATGTTGAGTGAAATGAGTCAGAAACAGAAGGATGAATATGGGATGATCTCACTTTCAGGCAGAAGTTGAAAAACAAGATCAGAAAATAAAACACAAGTAGAACCTGAAATGGAATTGGCTTAGTGCACCAAAGTAAAAGACTCTGGGGTGGGTGGGTGTGGAGAATACAGGTCCAAGAAGGATTCAGAGGACCTAGTGGGGGTTGTATTGTTATATGGGAAACTGGGGAATGTTATGCATGTACAAACTATTGTACTTACTTACTGTTGAATGTAAAACATTAATTCCCCAATTAAAAAAAAAAAAAAAAGATGTGGCTCTTGCGAGTGGTGAAGCAGGGCTGCAGGTGTCTCTGTCTCTCTCCCTCTTTATCACCCTCTTGATTTCTGGCTGTCTCTATCCAACAAATAAAGATAATAAAAAATAATAAAAATAAAAAATAATGCATGTATCTACATTTTTTGATGTTTTATTTATCTCATTTCATTTTTTAGCAATGGTTGATTGAGATTTCTCAATTAATATATATATATATCTTAAAATGTAGCTACTCTGGTGAGAAATATTTATTCATAAGTAACACTGTAACATATTTGAAAATCTTCTAATAAGTCAAAGCTTAAAAATGTACAAATAGGGAGTCAGGTGGTAGTGCAGCGGGTTAAGCACATGTGGTGCAAAGCACAAGGACTGCCATAATTCAAGCCCCCGAATCCCCACCTGCAGGGGCGTCGCTTCACAAGTGGTGAAGCAAATCTGCAGGTGTCTGTCTTTCTCTCCCCCTCTCTGTCTTCCCCTCCTCTCTCCATTTCTCTCTGTCCTATCCAAGAACAATGACATCAATAACAACAACAAGAAACAATAATAACTACAACAATAAAGCAACAAGGATAACAAAAGGGAATAAATAATAAAATAAATTTTTAAAATATAAAAAGTACAAATAATTAAATGAAACCCAATCTCCCTGAAATTTTTATCGATGAAGTAAATTCTTGAGATTTTAATGTTAACTGTGTTGATTTAAGACATCACAATATGGGAGTCGGGCTGTAGCGCAGCGGGTTAAGCGCAGGTGGCGCAAAGCACAAGGACCGGCATAAGGATCCTGGTTCGAACCCCGGCTCCCCACCTGCAGGGGAGTCGCTTCACAGGTGGTGAAGCAGGTCTGCAGGTGTCTATCTTTCTCTCCTCCTCTCTGTCTTCCCCTCCTCTCTCCATTTCTCTCTGTCCTATCCAACAACGACAACAACAATAATAACTACAACAATAAAAAAAAAAAAAAACAAGGGCAACAAAAGGGAATAAATAAATAAAATAAATATTTAAAAAAAAAAGACATCACAATAACAGCAGGGGAAACAGCATAATGGCTATGCAAAAAACCTTTCAAACCTGAGGCTTGAACAGTAACAGGTTCAATCCCCTTACACCACAAATCAGAGCTTAGTAGTACTCTACTATCTATCTACCTATCTATCTCTTCTTCTGTGTCACTCTCATGAAAATAAATAACATGCATTTAAAAAAAGAAAAGATACCATAGCCTATAATCAACTCTCAAATATTTAGGAAAACCAAAAATATAACCATCATCAAAAATAGAGACCAACCCTTACACTTGTCTCTAATTCTCTTTCCTGACACTGAGGTTCTTCACTTTCTCCTTCCTCAGCCTCCTCTTCTTCCTCCTCTGAGACAACAGAATTGGAGACAATAACAGGAGTCCAGCGCAAACATTCTGGATCTACATCTACAGGTCGCAGATTCAGTTGAAGCTTTGCCATGTGATCCTGGATAAGCTTTTCCCGGCGAATGATCACAAATCTGAAACCAGAGAAAAGTTTATAGCAAACAACGATGTATAAGGACTATACTCAACAATGAGTATGTAGCTATAATGTCCAAGACTCATTGGAAGTGATAATAAATGTTTCAAAACAGCCATCCTAGAAAATAAAATCCAAAACTTAATCACCATATGAGACAGCTAAGAAATAGGAAGCCAGATAAATACATCACACTCAACTATGGAGATGGATACAACTATTTTAATTATTACCTTAGACTTTTCGCCTCTGGAATCTCTGTTACCCTCCTGCATGCTACCTCTAGTTCTTCATATATTTAACTAAATTACTACTTTCTTTGTGAGTTTTTTTTTTAACCATTCTACTAAGAGCGAGCTGAGTTCATTTTGATCTATATTTTTAATTTTATACCATTTATATGGAAATTAACCATGGGTGTACTTTAATTAACATTGTTTCTAGAGTAGTTACTTCTTACTTGGGGAACATGTTCCAAATATTGGAAAATAAAAGATTCTGTAGCTTGAGCTTGAAAGTTAGGAGAAAAACCAGAGAAGAGTTTTAAAAATATGATCATTAGTATAAAATGTAGAAAATAATGTCTCACGATTATCAAGGGTAGCACTTTTACCAATAACAGCTGCCAGATCCAAAAATGTCCACTAAATTATCTTTCAGAGGACACAAAGTAATGTAATACTCACTGGTCACTACGGAAGTCCAGCATTCGGAGGTGGTGGAGTGTGGAAGTAATATCTTGAGGGCAGATTCCAGTCAACTTGCTCAACTTTTTAATGCTGATTTGCTTGTCATTTTGGTGATAAAGGCACTCCAATATTACACTTTTCCAATAAGCCATGTAGGAAAGACGACCTAAATCGGATAATGGTTTCTCTGGAGATCCTGCTTGTCCTTCACGTTTTGATAACAAATAACCTAAAGAGACCACCAAATCACAACTTTAAACAGCTAACTTACAAAAATAACAAGCCCTTGATCCACAACCAATCCCAACTAGTATAGGCATTAAGAATTTCAAAAGCAAATTAAAAGAAAACTGTAAAATGCCAAAAAAAAAATTAAAACAACTTTTTGGGAAAATTATATAATTTATATCACTGTACACTAGGGTAGTATAACTCTGCCTATAGTTATTGTATTAAGACATTTAGACTTTAAAAAATTCAAATTTTGTGGTCCGGGAGGTGGTGCAGTAGATAAAAGCATTGAATTCTCACCCATGAGGTCCTGAGTTCAATCCCACGATAGCACATGTGCCAGAGTGGTGTCTGGTTCTTTCTCTCTCTGCCTTTCTCATGAATAAATAAACAAATTCTTAAAAAAAAAAACACACACTCAAATTTCATATTAATAAGCTACATTATTAAAATTAAGGTTCATGGCTGAACTATTTACAACAATAGCTAAAATATCACTACCTAAACATCCAAGGAGAAACCCATAGATAAAGAAATTATGGGACATATATGTTCAATGAAAAACTACTCTGTGGTCAAAATAAAAAAATTTTTAAAAGGAGCCAGGCGGTAGTGCAGCAGGCTAAGTCACCCTTAAGGATCTTGGTTCTATCCCCTGGCTCCCCACCTGCATGGGAGTCGCTTCACAGGTGGTGAAGCAGGTATCTATCTTTTTCTCTCCCTCTCTGTCTTCCCCATCTCTTTCCACTTCTCTCTGTCCTATCCAGCAATGATGACATCAATAACAACAATAACAATAACTACAACAACAATAAAAAACAAGGGCAACAATAGGAAAATAAATAAATAAATATAAATTAAAAAAAAAAAAGATGAGATTGTATCATTTGAGACTAAATGGATGGAACTGGAGAGAGTGAAATAAGTAAATGAAGGACAACTACCAGATGGTTTCACTCATATATGGAAAAGGTAACTAAACCAAATCAAATTACAGAAAAATATAAAAATAATCAGGGTAGGGGAGATAGCATAATATTGCAAAGGGGTTCTCATGTCTGAGGCTCTGAAGTCCCAGGTTCAATCCCCTGCACCACCATGAGCCAGAGCTGAGCAGTGCTCTGGTAAGAACAAAGAAAGGAGCGGGGAGGGAGAGGCAGTGGCGCACCTAGTTAAGTGCACACATCACAGTGCACAAGGACCTCAAGCTCCTGGTCCCCACCTGCAGAGGAAAAGCTTCACGCGTGGTGAAGCAGACCTGCAGGTCTGTCTACCTTCCCCCTCCCTTCTCAATTTCTACCTCTAGCCAATAACAAATAAATAAAAATATTTAAAAATAAAAAGGATGAAGAAAGAAAGAGAAGAAGGAAGGAAGGAAGGAAGGAAGGAAGGAAGGAAGGAAGGAAGGAAGGAAGGAAGGAAGGAAGGGCGCACATGGCACAAAGTGCAAGGACCAGTGCAAGGATCCCAGTTCGAGTCCGCCTCCCCACCTGCAGGGGAGTCACTTCACAAGTGGTGAAGCAGGTCTGCAGGTGTCTATCTCTCTCTCCCCCTCTGTCTTCACCTCCTCTCTCCATTTCTCTCTGTCCTATCCAACAATGACAACAATAATAACTACAACAATGAAATAACAAGGGCAGCAAAAGAAAATAAAGAAAGAAATATCTATAAAAAAAGAAAAAGATAACTGAACTGTCTCAGATCCTATGAGAACTATAGTGGCTATCAAGGTGTGGGGTACATGACTTTGGAAGATGACATGGTAACTTAGATACATCATGTGTGTGAAATTATACCCATGAAATCTTGTAATTTCATAAAGCACTGCTAAATTGCTAATAAAAATATTTTTTTTAAGTTTAAGGAAATAATGATTTCTATTTAATGTACTATGTGGAGAAGACAGCCCTTCCATGTTTTACTTATACCACTAGATGGCAGTAGTTAAAATTTTAATCGAACAATTGTTTTTGGTCTTAATTTTATGTTACATAAAACAGGAGAATCAGAAAACAAACAAAAAAAGGAATCAGATCAAAATTCTCTACTTCAGCTTAAGTTCTCATCACAATTACCTATCACGTTAATTCCAGTAAGCCGCAAGATCAACATTAGTGTGAATGGAATATAGGAATATATGGTATTATTTAGTCCTCTTGTATAGTGCAGGTCTCACAAGAAGGGGGGGAGGCATAAGCTCAAAGGACATATAACAAAGTGAAGAAACATAGAAATTTGTTAATAAAGAATAAGACTCAAAAGCAGACTAAGAGAGGTAGCGTAGGAAAATATATACACTGAGAAAGGTAAGTGAAAAGAATTTACTTAAATTACTAATCACCTTTATAAAATATTTTCTCCAAATTTCGCTTTTAATGGCATAATATCTCCGACCATGAGTCTTAGTTTGAAACAGTTATTGATATTAAAGAAAATAATTTATGTTCTACTTCTACTACTAATCCAAAAAGGTCAAGAAAGTGTTCAAAAATAACAAATGGCTGATATTTTTTCATTTAATACTCCTTTTTGTTCAGATACTTTTCTTTTGTTGAATTTCCCATTTACTAATAATATATTCCTTTCATCTACAGAGAATTCATAGATACAGTTATGCGATCCAAAGCACTTAGACATGCTTAAGATGTTAAGTCTGTGTGATCACTCTAAGGAGTCTTTTAACTGTTTACCTTTTTTCTGTCTCTTTGTTAGACTTATCACTCCCCCTTCCCAACAAGTTTAGATAAAATACTAGAATATGATCATTCCAATGACGGCTCATATTTCTAATGGAATTTGGTCAGAAGCATAGTCTAAGACCAAGTAGAATAATCTTCTGTGGTTCCTATAAGAATTAAAGCTGGTGATATAATCATCTTATATTTAGCCATACTAAAGTCCCTAGTTTGAACCACTGTTTGTTTATGAATGATATCCCTAAAATGTTATTTTAGCAATATAAAGGAAAATTTCCTTAAATGTTGCTATTTTCTAAGTAAAATTATGAATAAAACAAAATGCAAGTTTTACAATGGCCTCTTTAAAACTTTTACTTTTGGGGGCTTGGCGGTTGTGCACCCAGCTAAGTACACATATTATTAAGTGCAAGGACCCGGGTTACAGCCTCTGCTCCCCACCCTCAAGGGGGATGCTGCACAAGCAGTAAAGCAGGTCTGCATGTGTTCTGTCTCTCCCTCTATATGTCCTCCCTTCTCAATTTCTCTCTATACTAATAATTAAAATAAAACAAACCAAAAAAAACAACTATTAATTTCAACTCTTAACCCAGATTAAGTCATTCCATTTATTATTCACCTTTATTTTTCCTAATCACACTACTTATTTTGAACTGTTAGGTAGAACCAGCAACTAAAAACATGATAAATAATATAGGAATTAAAAAACATGACTTCCTAGATAAATGAGTAACAGAAGCAAGGCAAGTGCTGTAATTCCTTATTAGCGCTACTTGAAGCAGTCATACAATGTGTTTAGCACTGTTGTTAGAATTACTACAATAATAATAATAATAATGTTTAGCAGAAAAGCAATTAAAGAAGCCAGACCTTCCACCTTCTGTATTCCACAATGACCTTGGGTCCACACTCCCAGAGGAATAAAAAAAAAAAGAAGAAGAAGAAAGGTAAAAAGATAAAGAATAGGGAAGCTATCAAGGGAGGGGGTTGGATATGGAGCTCTGGGGGGTAGGCACTGTGTGAAAATGTACCCCCCTTATCCTCTAGTCTTGTCAGTATTTCCATTTTATAAATAAAAATTAAAAAAAGAAAAAATCAGAAAAAATAAGCTCTCAATTGTACTAACAGTTGCAGATTAAAGGTATTTTCGATAGATCACACAGAAGTTTGCCATTCAATTATTTAAATTTTCATTGCCAAGCAAAAAGGAAAAAACCGTGGCTTTAAGAAAGTCTCATACAGCTATGTGATAAGATGCTAGTAAACAATAAATCATATGCAAATCTTAAAAATAGTAACATTATAAGAAAAGTTCACAATGAGAAATTATAAAATATCCTTACTGAAATCGATGAGAAACCTGCCATAGCCCTTACGCTGGTATTGGGGAAGAATCATTATACAGGAAACATTGTATTTCTGTTGGCAGTGCTTTTCCTGGAGGAGAAAATATAAACTGAGTTTTAAAACAACCATTTCAAAAGCTGGTAAGACTAATTATTAAGAAACAAAGACTAATAGTCAAAACCACAGCTCTGGTCGATTGGGAATAATAAGGTACTTCCAGGGAAAAAAAAATATCCAACTGGAAGGAGATTAGACAATGAGAAGTCACTGACATTACCCAACCAGCACCCAGGAGAATAAAGGCTTAAAATAAAAAATGATGCCCTCTGACATCATCTGCAACTCAAAATCAGTATGTCAATGTTGAAGATGAGCAGAGGAATCTGAGTTCCAATCAATCTGTAAAGTTACAAATGACAAGTCAAAGTGACACTCTAGAGTTCAACTCATCAACTATTTCAAAGTGATTTGTTGTTTTTTTCCTTCTCTGGCACTACACAGGGAAGTTCCAAGTCCCTAATTGCTGTTCCTAAATTAACCAAAAAAAAAAAAAAAAAATTATCTAAGTGTATTTTAACATATATGCAACAATTAAAATGGTCAACAAAAACTAGCACTTTCTATTTAATTATATGATTATCCTTGGGTATATTTAAAATCCAAGTGCATCTTTTGTTATTTGTCTAGAAAAATAAACTTGTTTACCCACCCCCACCCCCGACCAATGGAAGATTAAGGAGAGAAGACATCCTTTAAAAAAAAAAAAAGGCTTATTTTTATACGAAAAATTCAAATTTGGAATAAAAAATTTAAACTGAGAAAGAACTCAGAGAAGTAATGACTATGTTTATTTCACACAAGTTCCATCAATTATTACCTAGGGATCAGAAGCCATTTAAAAGCGTTTCCTCAGGAGTATAAGCAGTAGCTCATGTTCCCAGGAGAGTACAGTCTGTTGAGTGTTACTAAGCACCTTATAGCACTTTGTTGAATTTCTCAATGCTCTACTTTCCTTTCCCAAAAGCTATATGATACCCAAATGGGGCTGTATTCAATAATGTCTCCCAGTGAGGACCAGTAAGGTGAACAAATTTTAAGTAGATATATACTTACTTTAGAAAAATAGCCAACAAGATGGCAGCCCTTGACATCATTCTGTGTTAGGACATAAAAAAGAAATGGCTCCACATCATAATAGAGTGTTTTGTGGTCAAGAAACAACTTTGCCAAGAGACACAGATTCTGACAATACATGGTACTCACATTACCATCAACCTAGCAGGGTGGGGAAAAAAAAAAAAAAAAGAAAAGAAAACAGAACAAACGGTCAGCAGAGTGTCTCTCTAATTCTAGAATAACATACTTCAGTAAAGCAACTCTGGGTATCCACTGTCAATTTTACTGGAGCTGTTGGTTATCAGAATGCTCTGGAACATAGAAGCTATCCCTTATAGTAGAATTACAATACCTGCTGTTTTAAGATAACTATACATATAAAATACTATACTTTTAACTGGACCAATTTAAAAGTAGAACATTTTATTTTTATGACAAGATTGATGCAGATGGCAACTGGTATGAGTCTTTTAAAAATAATAATTCAGGTGGGAGAGACAGCATTAATATTTATGCAAGAAGACTCTTATGCCTGAGGCCCCAGGTTCAGGCCCCTGCACCACTATCAGTCAGAGCTGAGTGGGGGAAAAAAAATTAATTAATTCAACATAAGGTCCAAATACATCATCTTTTAAATATATTTGTAAAGCAGGGTATAACTAGTCTAATCTGTGCCAGTGGCCAGAAACAACCTGATCTGGCTGCCATGACTAGATTTATTTCCAAATTATGCTACTTAAAGGAGTATTAATTATTGTCAGAAGCACCCACCAAGCTTTCTATATATTAACTGGACAAATAAGAATTTTTTCATTCAAACAGTCAAGATCAGGAGGACTGAGCTTGAATGCTCCTGTCACATCAATGCTCTTAAGAGCTGCAGGAGTTTACATTTAGGAAAAGGCCAACAGATGTTTGGCCATTCAAGACTGAATACTTCTCAATAATTTATTTAATATTGCTTCTTTCAAAATGCACATAATTATATGATTAAGTTGTTTGCTCTGGAGTATTCCGAAACGTTGTATATCAACTATATCTCCCCAAGGTGAAGAGATCCTCTGTTCTTCACCTAAAATAGTCTTAGGGATGATCAAGAATGTGAATGTCTTAGTAGATCTTAACAATCTGAAATTTATCATCATAGTAAAGAGTAGTTACTCGTGAGAGGTACTCAGTACTTGGCAATCACAAAACTAAAAACTACTGCTAACACAACAGAAGCACTAATGACGGCATTACTCTTTTCATTTTGTGTAAGAAAAATTAAGATTTCCCACAGCTTTAAATATACCTCCACAAAATATTCTTTGTAAATAGCTGCAGGGATTCTTTCACAGATTCTAATAATTTTGTTATATAAAAACATGTACAAAAACAGTTGACATTTCATAATCAAATGGAACCTTAATTAACAATACTTTCCCCTTCTAGTTAATGTACTATAATTGATGCCTGTGATTCAGTAAAACACAGAATAGTTTATTCTGTCATCATGTTTGTGAACTTGGCATCCTTTGGACTGACCAAATTCTACTTCTCTTATAAATTGGATTATGTGACCCTGTAGCAAATGAACAAAAGATAACATTTTCCAAAAATAATGAGTTGCACAATTAGCTACAATACAGGTGACACTCTATTTGAAATGTACATGAAGACAACTACTAGACATCTACTTTACCTCAAAAACAGAAATATTATTCTTTCTGTAAATCTCATTGGCAGGAGGATGAAACCAACCACATTTCTTCATGTGTTGTTGCAGAATAGTTCTACTTTTCATGTATTTTAGACAGAATTCACAAAGATATAATTTAGGCAGCCTGTAAGTGATAATTAAACAAGAGAGGTTTTATATCTTGTATATTACTACTCATATAAAAATATTAATTTATATCTGACTCTTCTGTTTTGGTTTTCATCATTATCCAGGTAGAAAGGTAGAGCACGTAGGTTGGAGGTGTTACTCAGTGGTATAGTGTACATGTAAAAGGTCTTAGGTTCGTGTCTTGCTACCACCTTCTCTTCCTCAGAAGTGTGGAGAATGCATCATTACCCCGTTAGTAAAATCAAAGACTTTAAAAACTAAAAATACAACTTAGTCTGGACAGAAAGTTCAAATTATTTAACAGCAAAGGTCAGGGGTGAGAAATCAAGACACTATCTTCCAAGTTCTTCTATTAGATTAGTATTTCCTACTCTTGTCAAAAGTTAAAAAGTTGACAAATAGGAAAGTCTCACATTCTTGTCACCTAGAAAATAAAATCTATCTTTGAACATGCCAATAAGTGAACATTCTGTCAATCTATGGATTCTTTCTTCCTTTATTAAATCATTTATTAATGTCAGAAAGTAAGCATTTGTTCAATACATATTAACTCAGTCCCTGTGCTAGGTATACTAGGTAGAGACACTGCTGAGTAAAATACACATATAGCAGATTTACTAACAGCAGTTTGAGTGTAGCCTTTTAATTTTAAAAGTATATCTTTTTGTTCCCCCAAGAAATTCAGAAGTACTATATTACTTCCTTCCTTTCACTCCTAAAATTCTGATTTTACCTTTCACCATTATGACTCAAAAGTCTATTATTCAACAAGTGTGATGAAAGTTCAAGTTATTCTTTCAGGCTTTATCTGTTGTTAATTTGTATTATTCAGAGTTTTGCTGTCTGAGCTAACATTTAACAAGACTTCTTCCTTTTATGAGGAACTAAACAATTAAGTGATTGAATGAGTCTATACAGTAATAGAACATGATCTAGATTAAATACCAATGGCTTACTTACACTACCTCTGCTAATCTGAATCTAAAAGACAATATGGCTTTTCTATTATAAAATATCTCACCAGCATATCAGCAACACAGAGGCTTCCCTACATCCTGAACTGTATCCAGCACCAAGTCATGCCTTCTTAATCTGAACTCTGACCATATCACTATAACTGCATATGCAAAAATACTGGCCAACCTAATATAATACAAAGAGATTAATGTATCTTTCCTTGTGTAAATAAGTATCAAGATCAAAGGAGATAAGTAGCCCTCAATTTGGCAGCTATCACAATTTGGAAAGCTATGCTTTTAAAAGATTACTCTGAAATTAAAGAAAACAATATCTGCTTAGCAAACTAATATATACAAAAAGGTTTATTTGTTAAAGTATAAAAACAAGAACTCTTTTTTTAATTTTACTTTCAAAACCACTTTTGAAGCATAATTATATTTTTTTTGGGGGGAGTCACTGCCAGGACTTCACCACTCTAAGCTGACTATTGCACAAACAGTGATAAGAGAGACAGAGGGAGAAAAGGAAAGATGCCACAGCACCCAAGTTTTCCCCAGTGCAAGCGGGTGGGGGAAGAGACAGGCTAAACCTTGTCACACATGGGGCAAAGTAAGAGTACTATCCAGGAGAGCTATCCTGTTGATCCTAGCATAATTATAATTTATTTAAAAGTATTTAACATTCAACTAAAGCCTTTCCCAACGTGTATTTATGGAACATTCCTCCTGTGTCCACTAAGTGTTTTATGGCCCTAAAGGATGGAAACGGGTGCATTATAAATTTCCTTCTCTGGGGGCTGGGTGGTGGCGCACCTAGTTGAGCACATGTTACCAACCTGAGTTTGAGCCCCTGGCCCCCACCTGCAGGGGGGAAAACTTTGCAAGTGGTGAAGCAGGGCTGCAGGTGTCTGTCTCCCTCTCTATCTTCCCCTTTCCTATTTCTAGCTATCTCTATCCAATAAATATATAAAGATAACAATAAAATAAATAAATAAATTTCCTTCTCTCCTGGGGATTCACACTGGTTCTTCCTAGACACACTGGTTCTTCCTAGACAGCCTCATAGCCTTCTATCCATCCACTTACCCACCCACCCTATTGTTGGTATCTCTGAAGCCTCACACATGAACCATTTTACCACTCCAGGCTGAATTTTTTTTTCAGACATATATATAGAGAAACAGATTAAGACAGAGAGAAAAGAAGAGACATCACAGCACTACAATTTTGCCCAGTGCTGTAGTAACACCATGAGGTTTGTAGGGGTTCAAATCTGGGTCACACATAGCAAGGCAAGCACGCTACCAGGTAAGCTATCTTGTCAACCCTTCACATCTTATTTTTAAAAGCGCCACTCAATATAATGAAAGCTTCTGGTAAAGCTTTTATATGGCTGTAACAAGTACTACTGCTCTCCAAAATCTCAAATATCAGCCAAACCAGCACAACCTGAAATGATATTGCTAATAACAAAATAATTCCAAAATAAAGTAGTGATTGAAACAAAGACTGACATTATGAAGTAGTCAGGGGCAGAGAAAAGAGGATTCCTAGGTTTTACTGCATGTTGCTCAAACTTACTACTCAAAGGAAGTATAGCTATTTCCTTCTTTACCACCAGAACTACAAATTAAAAAGCAAAATGGCTCCAACTACAAATTTCATCACCTATTGTGAGCACTAGATATACTGAATCTCAAAGTGAATCACAACTGCTAGTCTGTTTTTCTGAATATTTAAATTCTGAGTTCTTTTAGAGGGGAAATAGCATAATGGTTATGCAAACAGACTCTCATGCCTTAGGGTCTAAGATCCTGGTTTCAATCCCTCATAACAGCAGAAGCCAGAGCTAAGTGGGGCTCTGGTTAAAAAAAAAAAAAAAGAAACCATGAAAAATTAATTTTGAATTATTTCTTCTTAAAGGAAAGGTGGAAGAATGAGATTCTCCCTATAAAATGTAATTAGTGCTCTTCTAGAACTCTCCTACTACTTACTCTATCTTTACCTACACAAGATTCTTGATGAAAAATTTTAAATTGCTGCAAAATGAAGATACATAAGTAGTCAGGTGAGAAGTTGGTCATGCTTGAGGACCCAGATTTAAATCCCTGTCATAACATGGGAGTACCATGCAAAAGTGGCAGTTTCATGAATGGTGAAACAGTGCTGTGCTCTCTCTCTATCTCTCTGTCTATCTTCCCCTCTCCCTGCTTCTCACTCTATACCTGGGAAAAACAAAACAAGAAAAGAGTCAACTGGGACTGACAGAATTGTGCAGGCAAAAAGCCCAGCAAAGCCCTGGGGTGGTGGTGAAGGTGGGATACAGAAGAATCTCGAATGGACCAGGAGGTAGTGCACCTAATAGGACGCATGGGCCCTGCCACCACATGGAAGCACCAGGAGTAGTAGCTCCAGGGATAGTGCAGCAGTCAGTGCACTACTGTTTCTCTCTGTTTCTCCATCTAAAAAAAAACATAGCATACAAAATAGGGCCTGGGCTCATTTCCTGGAGCCAGATTTATTTTTAAAGAATCCTTAACTACAAATTTGATTTTAACTAAATATTATTATTAAGTATTTCCTATAGTGTAAATCTGAGAAAACTAAACAGAAATCAGGGGAGGGAAGAAGGCAGTCAAGGAAGAAAGGCCATGTGACAAACATGTAGATAATAATAATAAAGATAAACGCCAATGTTAAAAGCACTAGATCCAACTTTTAGGTCTTAATATAGAGACGTGAAAAGAAGTTATACTTTATTTACTAAGATCTGTAAAAGAAGACTTAATTATTTTTTAAGCTGGACTGGCACTCAAGTTGTGCACGAAAGGACTGGGGAGAGAGCAAGATGGTAGAGCCCTGGGTTTGCATGCTTGTGCTTTTACATGCCTCGGTTTCAATTCCCAGCTGAGCAAAATAAATTTTTTTAAAGTTTTCAAGAAAGTATTCAAGTGGAGGAGATAGCATAATGGTTATACAAAAGACTTTCTGCCTGAAGCTCTGAAGTCCCAGGTTCAATCCCCCATATGACCAGGAACCAGAGCTGAACAGTCCACTGGTGTTTCTCCCCTCTCCCTTTTAGCCCCCTCATAAAAAAATGTTCAATGAAATAAAATTGAAAAAAATTATTTCCAAGTCTTCTTTGGTAAATTATGAAAATTCACTGTATTTCCTTGAAATAGCAGGGTGGATGCCATTTTAATAGTGATTAAAATAAAACTTAGGTGAAACTTTTTATATGAAAAATAATAAAGTAAAAGTAATCACTACTTTATTATTTGGTCTGGCTGAAAATATGTTTTTTAAAAAAATTTTTATATATTTATTTTCCCTTTTGTTGCCCTTGTTTTTTATCGTTATTGTTATTGTTGGATAGGACAGAAACATGGAGAGGCAAAGACAGAGAGGGGGAGAAAAAGACACCTGTAGACCTGTTTCAGCGCCTGTGAAGCGACTCCCCTGCAGGTGGGGAGCCAGGGGCTCGAACCGGGATCCTAACTCCAGTCCTTGAGCTTCGCGCCATGTGCGCTTAATCTGCTGCACTACCACCCTATGGCCTGAAAATACTTTTCAAACAGCATATTTTCTCTTTTTAGCATTTTATTTAGGGGCCAGATGTTAGCATATAAAGCAGAGCACACTCTAAAGTACAGTGCACAAGGGCCAAGTTCAAGCCCTCAGTGCCCACCTTCATCAGGGAAGCTTCCCAAGTGGTAAAGCAGTACTGCAGGTATGTCCCTCCCTTCCACTGCCTTCTCAATTTGTCTCTATCGAAATGAATAAATAAATAAAATTTAAAAATAGTTAAGGGGCCTCATACAGCCATGTATTGTGTCTAATACTAAACTACCTCCCCGATGCTGCTGAAAACATTTTAGGACTCTTTTACTTTATTGTAAGCAAGCCCACTGGGATAAGATGCTAGTTGAAAGGGGATCACCTAGTAAAACTCCTCAAAAAATAAAATGTACAAATGACTACAGTCTTTTTGTTTAAGAAGAAAAAAGAAAAACAGGAACGGAGAAAATACATTATATACTGGGTTGTTGGGGAAAGTCATGATATATTTCTTCTGTTTGTCAATGCAAAAATGCATCTTGACTTTTCTGACAACCCAGTAAAAGACCACTAAGTGGAATGATGTACGTAGTTACTGAGATTATGTATACTCCTAGCCCTAGAGACAACTACTCAGTACAATTTTGTATCATCTTCTATTTATTAGTATCTAGGTCTTGACTATCAAACAGGTATGTGGTTACTTTGATCAGCTGCATCATAGAGTAAAGCCTCTGTATTTTTTAGTTTAGTCTATTTGGCTATTGTTTCGTTATCTCAGCCTGTGAAATCATGACTGTATCTATGTGGTCTTTGGAAATACTGCTTCTCTTCTAAGATGATGTGAAATATTCTTCCCAGGATGCCTATGGTCTTTCACAGCTTGTGAACATTGCCCAAGATGCCAGTAAGTGTGGCCTTTACAACAGGTCAAGTAGCAGTGAATTTTACTACAATTAAAAAAAAAACCTGCATAAAAATATTACTTTAATCAATTATTATGGTAAAAGTCAGCTGAAACCAAGCTAGATACAAATATGGAGTATTGACAGCACAGCTATTAAAGCTTATGGCTACAAGGTAAAATAAGGGTGGACTTAAGCCCTGGTTCTGTCAGATAAAGGCTGTATAGTCTTGATTGTGTTTGCAGAACTCTGTTCTGTGAAACAAAGTAATATCCATCTCAGTATTATTCCAAAGATATTTAGTATAATAGTAAGCTTAGTAAATGGTAAAGATGTCGTTATAAAGCTAAGTTTAAACAGTTCAGGAGCAGAGACCATTCCATAATCAAAATTACTCCTGCCTTCAGTCTATGCTTATTTTGTCCTTGCTAGGGCTTTCCTGCTCCAAGCCTCCTTTTTCATCAAGAAAGAAAAACAGACAAAGAGGTAGGGGAAGAGAGGGAAATATACCACAGCACTGAAAGCTTCTCCTACTGTGCTGGGGGCCAGGCTTAAACTTGGGTCATGCAGTTGCACTGCCCAGGTGAGCTATCTTGGGGAAACCTATATCTTGGTCTTACTGGCAGCATGGGGCTCCCCCTGAACCTGTCTTCTGTGTGTGAGCATCATGTGACCTACTTAGAGAAACACAGGGTTAAAACCATGGTTTATATTCTTCAGTGTCTGGAACTTGATCATGCATTTCTAAATGAAGTAACAGTCATATTACTTCATTATTGTTCTATAATGTTGTTTTTCTCAAAGTCAGGGATCCAAAATCATTTTATTATATAATATATGTACAAATATCTAATGTTTTTCTTCTTTTGAAATCTTTGTCTCAGCTTTCCTATATTAGCATGTTTTGGGATTTGAACTTTATAGAAAAAAATTTAAAACCTTTAATAAAATTACTTGGAAGTAATTTAGCACAAAATAATAGTGGCTAATTTTTTTATCTTAAATTTTTATTTATTTATTATTAGGTAGAAAGAAACTGACAGGGGAGGTAGATGGAGAAGTAAAGAAAGAGAGAGAGAGAGATACATGCAACCCTGCTACACCACTTATGAAACTTTCCCCCTGCAGATGGAAACCACGGATTCGAACCTGGGTCCTTATACACTGTAATGTGTGCTTAACCAGATGCACCACTGCCTGGCCCCAGAATAGTGGACTAATAAAACAAGGATTCACATTTACTACCTGAAAAACATAAGATCTCTAAACCTTTTAGTCAATTCTTAGTTGCAATTTTTTTTTCTTTTTGCCTCTGGGGTTATCACTGGGGTTGGGTGCAGGCACTAAAAATCCACTGCTCCTGGTGGGCATTTTTCATTTTTATTGGATAGGAAAAAGAGAAATTGAGAGAGGAAAGGAAGATAATGAGGGGAATAGAAAGACAGACACCTACAGACCTGCTTCACCACTTGTGAATTGACCCCCTACACACACTTGCAAGTGGGGAGCGGGGAAGCCTTGAACTGGGATCCTTTGCATGGCCTTGCACTTCATACTATGTGTGCTTAACCCAGTGCACCATCACCTGGCCCCTTTAGTTGCAAATCTTAAGCAGTATCTTACATGTAAGCTTAAAAGCTTTAGGGGAAAAAAAACTAAAAAACTAAACTCGATGAAATAGGAAGTTTTTTAAATACAACTCATAGAATTATAAATACATAGATAAAAAACAGTCCCAATTACTGAAGAATATACTAAATTAAAGAAATATTTTCTGATGAAAAATTAAGGAACCTTTTACAATGGGTGGGGAAGCGAATAGAAAGTATCTTCAATTTTAAAGAATTGACAGATTTTAAAGTTCAAGACAACAGACTTCATGCTTCATTTTCAGTCTTCTTGAAAAGCAAGTGCTGAGCCTGGCATTTTATTTCTATTCCTAGATCAAACACTTTCTCCTCTTTGAGTAGAAAAGGTACCTATAATTTCAATCTATCTGTACTAAGATCTCTGGAATAGCTGATGAATAGTGAATACAGATGTTAAATAAGCTTTCTTTTTTAAATTGAGCTCTCATGATCTGGACAGTTTGCAAAGAATACAATTAAGATAACACTAGTAATAATTTAAGCCTGATGAAGAAATTAACTTTTTCTTTATCATACAACACCTTAGCTACCCTGAACTCCTGACTAAATTACCTTGAACACATGAGTTTTATAGGCAGTTGAGGAATTTTCTGCCCTCTAACATTTAACCTTCTTTTAACAAACTTCTATTAATTGCTTTTATTCCATAATGTAAGTAAAATGTTACCTTAAAGATCTACCATAGTGTTTTGGACTGATCCTAAAATAAATGGTTTTCAATGGTTGTTTAATGAGTTTGTATGTTAGTATCCTGGAATCTTGTTTTCTCTTCATGTCTTTGTCACTGAAGTCTGTCAACATTCTTTTATTTTTGTACTTTTGCTAGATTTAGAAACCAGACAATAATATAATATATAATTAAATATAATTAAATAATAATTAAATATATGGAAAGAAAATAATAAAGGGAGGAAGAAGGAAAGAAAGAAGAAAGAAAAAAAGAAAGAAAGAAAGAAAGAAAGAAAGAAAGAAAGAAAGAAAGAGGAAGAGAAGGAAGGAGGGGGAAAAAAGATACATATATATCCTATAAGGGAGATGAGAGATTGTACCCCTCTGCTAACAACTGTACTTTGGATCATTAAAACACCCAACTTCCAGTTAAATTACACATATATTTTTCAGCTTGTTAGGAATAACCCATATTAGAGCATTTGTGCATACCATAAAGCACTAAATAACTTAATGCTGTTAGAATTTTTTTGCTAATATGCTAGATAAGCAATATTAGGTAAATGATGACTGATCGATGTTTATATTTGGAAATCTAAGCTACTGATATCAGATGTAATTAACTGTAAAGCATTTGTCTAATTATGCCTGGGAAAATAAACCAGTCACTAAAAAATTTTAATTATAAAAATTTACATAAAAGGCTACTCTGTGCAACTTTACATTTATTTAAAGTATGAGACTTTAAAAAAAATTTTAAACATTTATTTATTTCCTTTTGTTGCCCTTGTAGTTATTATTGTTGTTGTTATTGATGTTGTCATTGTTGGATAGCACAGAGAGAAATGGAGAGAGGAAGGGAAAACAGAGAAGGGGAGAGAAAGATAGACACCCGCAGACCTGCTTCACCGCCTGTGAAGCGACTCCCCTGCAGGCGAACCAGGATCCTTATGCTGGTCCTTGCACTTTGCACCATGTGCGCTTAACCCACTGTGCTACCGCCCGACTCCCGAAAGTATGAGACTTTTTATTTTTTATTTATTTTTTTATTCTTAGTGTGAACTACAAAGGCAAATGTTTCTTTAAGAAAAAATGTTCCACTTTCATTGTGACCATATGTCAGGCTTCCAATTTCAAATAACTCTTTTTGGACAAGTTACAGAAAAGAAGATCTAAAGCAAACTGAGATTAAGTGGCGGTCAGAGTATGCTGCAGTTGTGGACTTTATTAAAAGCCACCAGTTTCCTCAAAAGTAAAAAGATTATCGGGACTAAAATGTCCCCAAAGTTCCTTCTAGTTTTGAATCTAAGCACAGAAGTTAAAGGGTCTCTCAAAACATACCTTGAGTATTCTTGAGGATATGGGGAAGAGTACCAGGTGTGAATTTCATACTTCCCAAACTCAATGACAGAGGGACAGCGGACTTGTGGATCTGGGGGACCAGTCACTCCAACTTTCTGTGCAGTCAAAAATACATAAAGTTAGCTAGATTAAATATATTGATAAAACAAAACAAAAAACAATCTGAATCTAAATGGTGTCTTCTCAGGATTCCACAGGTGAACAACAACAATAAAAGGAACACCAAGAATTTAAGATAATGTTTTAGAATAAGCTGCATATTTTTAAATAGAGCACCCAAATGAAGAGCAAAAATGCTAATCGACCTCTTAAAAACAAATACAGTTGGTGTTACTGCACTTTCTATACTTTAGCTTAATAACTTAGTTATTAAAAACAAACTGATGGCATCTTGGGGAGGGTATGATAAAGGATAATTTTTAGGGGGGAGGATTGTTGCACACTTGCCAAGATCAAACATACATAGTGTTTCAACTGACAACAATGGAAAGTCTCCTGAGCATGTATGTACCTATAGGAAAGAACAATTATTTTAGTCTGGAAAGCAGATACTTAGGGACAATGTAAATAGAATATGACAAATCAAGAGTATTGAATTCATATTATCCTACCCCTAAAAGTCCTTTCATCAGTAGCTCTTTACAAATTTGGTCAATGGAAGCAATACTGTCACATATGCTGCTCTTCATACTCACTTTCTGTTTATAATAAAACCAATCTCTATGATACCCTACCCCTGTAATAAACTACGCTATGTAAAAAAGAAGATAGTTCTTAAAGTCTAGCAATTAAAATATAATTCACTGGTAATAACTACAAAGATGAGGTTTTTAAATCTAAAATTCAAGAATGATTTTATTTTCTCTATACCCAATATAGCAGCAGATTCATATACAACACATGTGAATGCACGTTCTCTATATAGTGTATGCAGATACTTGTATGTTTACCATACTCTATAACATTAACTGACAAGAAAAAAAGACAAAGCTAAAATTTAGTCTAATCAAACACAAGTCTTTATAACTCTATCACAATAGCCACCAAAATAAAACTTCAACTTTATAATTTAAAAACTACTGAGATTAAAAGTTCCTACTAGAGTCACTACCCCCACCTACACATCTTCAAACAAAAGATAAAAGATTGTTATTGTCTTTATGTAAATTCATCTATAGAAGAAGCCTCTTCATGACAACTCATTCATGAACTCTCTCTGGTCTAACAGCTCCGTTTTATAAAAGGCCAAGGGACTTATCTAGGGTTTCATACTGGAACACAGCCAGGTGAAACCTCAACCTCTTCCTTAGACACCTCAAAACAAAAGATAAACATCTATTAGCTGAATAAACTGTATTATGACATGAATAGTACCAAGGTTCTTGCAAATATAAAAACCATAAGGAAATACGTAAGAAGACCATAGATTCTCAAAATTAAAATAAATCTTTCTAAAAAGATTTTAAAAACATTGTTCTTTCAACTAAATTCCAGAATACGTATTCTTATTCACCAAGTACTGTCTTTTAACCTATAGTCACAGATCAAAAACCAAACAAACAAACAAAAAAAACTGCTATTGCATAGAAATTATCAGAAGTACCAAATCTCAAAAACCAAATCTAACTTCCAGAGACAAGGATCAAATAGGAAGATAGGAAGTACAAATGTTGAAAACATGCACCTGCTGTGGCACTGCCTGCTGTTTGAGAGCTTTGTCATCAGCTGCCCGCCGCTCTTCCAGGTGGATGCCTGATGTGAAAGTGGATATCCAGTTCCAGTATAATTGCTTGCACATCACCGCAATTAAGAGTCTGTATTAAACTAGACGAGGGGCAGAATTTCCCACTGCCTTCTCCTACACTCGCCCTTTTGTACTGTAAAAGGTTCTGGTACAGGTGCTCATCTACCTCTGCCTTCCACCACCCACCCTCCCAACTCCCCTGACAGAGTCTCATGAGCCAGTGTGTTTCCGCTCACTATGGTTTAGAGGTTAAGAAAGGCTCTACACCAGTGAAGAAGCAACACCTGCTTAGTTCACTCATTAACCCAACCCTTGCCGAAATCAAGTTGGCAGATACGAATTACAAGGTCACTTTTGCTTAGTAATTTTATTTTAAAATTTCAGTCAAGGACTGGAGATAGCTCATCTGGCAGGGTGTCAACATACCATGTCTACACACACACACACACACACACACACACACACACACACACACACACACACTCAGGTTCAAGCCCTAGCACACATGGAAGCAACATGGCACCAGAGAAAGTTACACAGATGGTGGAATAGTATTTTGATCCTTCTCCCTTTTCTTCTATCTAAAACAAAAAGAAGAAGCCAGTCCAGGAGCAGTGGGATCATGCATGTGCAAGTCCCAGGCATCAAAAGAATAAATAAAATTATAGTCAAACCCTCTTTAATTAAAGTTGTAACTTTCCAATAATCAAGAAACTGAACACTTTTGTAAACAACTAGCTCAATTTTTTCCCAAATCACTTTATTAGAGAAATAATGATTCATAAGACAGTTGCTGTTACGTAAGTACAATTTCTTACCTCCCCATGATAGGTGTTTGAATAGCATGCCTACCACCAACTCAAGTCTTCCTACAGCACCCTCTCGGTACCCTCTCCCACCTCCACCCATTAAGAGTGATTGATTCTACTGCAATAGGCCACAACTAAATTAAGCTTCATCCTGTATTTTAGCTGGTATTTGTCTTTGTCCTTCTGGCTCATCACATTTAACACAATTTCTTCAAATTCAGTCCAAGAAATGGCAAAGGAAAAAGTTCAGCACTTCTTATAGTTAAGTAGTAGTCCATTCTGTACACCTAACACAACTTTCCTAACCATTCATCTTATCACTGGACACTTAGGTTGCTTCCAAGTTTGGCCTATACAGATGGATACAGATCTCTTTAGGTAGTTTTTTTTTTTTAATTTTTATACTTATTTATTTTCCCTTTTGTTGCCCTTGTTTTTTATTGTGGTTGTTATTGATGTCTTCGTTGTTAGATAGGACAGAGAAAAATGGAGAGAAGAGGGGAAGACAGAGAGGGGGAGAGAAAGATAGACACCTGCAGACCTGCTTCACCAACTGTGAAGCAACCCCCCTGCAGATAGGAAGCTGGAGGTTCGAACCAGGACCCTTAGGCCGGTCCTTGCACTTCGTGCCATGTGCGCTTAACCCACTGCCGTACCGCCCGACTCCCAGATAGGTAATTTTTTATTCTTTGGGTAAATCCCTATAAGAGGAATTGCCAGACTACACACAATAGGCCCATTTCTAATGTTTGGAGGAATCTTTAGACTGTTTTTTACAGTGGTTAAGTTAATTCACAACTAACACACATATTTTCAACACTTTGGTCTCACTTGAATAAATCAATAACTTTAAAACATAACATATTTCTGGCTTAATCCTTGATCCTTTTAGTATATGAGAGGGAACACTAGTAGTTGAACTAAACTAAAAGATAACTAAATATGTCTATTCTGGAGAATGAAGCTATTATGACCACAAGTTTGAGACAAGATTATTATTGTCCTGCAAAGACTCCACTTCTGTAGAACGATTTATCTAATTACAACTTCCAACATATAGAGGCCACTCCTGCAATAGTAGCCCCAAGTTCAGACCTAGTTGAAATACCAAACTACAATAATACGGATACATCCTGTTCCCTTCCCCTTTGTCTCCTACTACAGAGCTGCTCCTGGATCTTTCTTTTCTACTCCACATGGGAAAAAATGACATATTGAGAAATGGGCTGTATTATCAACATAAGGACATGAGTGGTGGGGAGAATAGTATTTGAACATTTTCCCACAGAAACACTATAATAAATAATTCCACTCATCAGGGATTAGAAATTACCTGATGAAAGAGTCTGTAAGAATGAATTCACATGCATGAAAATGGAAAGCACAAGACCTTGAAGGATAATGAGAATTTGTACTGGCACAGCATCTACCATGCTCTGCAAAGCTTCACATGCGCCACACTCTAAGCCTTACTCTACTATCTCATTTAATTCTCAGGACCTACCCTTCTTCTTCTAGTGTTTGCCAGGACCTACCCCATAAAACTGAAAAACAATACACTACTTTATAAAATGGGGAGGGGAAAACAAAACTTGAGAGGTTAAGAAGTTAAAGAAATGGGAGTAGGGGTGGTAGCTCAGGTGGCACAAAACACAAAGACCAGCATGAGGATCCTTGTTCAAGCCCCTGTTTCCCCACCTAAAGGGGAGTCGCTTCACAGGCGGTGAAGCAGGTCTGCAGGTGTCTGTCTTTCTCTCCTCTTCTCTTGTCTTCCCCTCCTCTCTCCATTTCTCTCTGTCCTATCCAACAACAACGACACCAATAACAATGACAATAATAACTACAACAATAAAACAACAAGGGCAACAAAAGGGAATAAATAAACAAATATTTTTAAAAATGTTTTTAAAAAAGAAGTTAAAAAAACCTCTAGGACAAGAACATCAATAGTGAATTACAAAGGTTCTGGAAGAAAAATGTGAGTAGAGCAGAGGTTGCTCTCAACTAATTAATACTGTGAATTCCAAAAGATTGTTTTAAAATTATTCATTTATTCATGAGGGAGGGAGAAAATGACATGCACAGTGCTGAAGATCAAACTCAGGACCTCAAGTTTGTAAATCATGCTCTCTGTTGCTACACCACCTACTCAGCTGTTGATTTTTGTTGTTTTTCTTTTAAAAACTGGAACCTGCTTTTATGGGGGGAAAAAAAAAAGAAAAGAAAAAAGTTATCGAGATCGCTTTCTCTCCTCTCCTCTCCTCTCCCGGATCAACTAGGAATACCAAAGGAGACCACCCGGACCGAAACAAGACAGGACTAGAATGACCACAGAAAACCAGTAAATCACCCGTGAGTACAAACACGCGTGGCTGGTGACAGAAAGGAGAGAGGGGCCTAAGGAGAGATTAAGTGACTGCTAACAGTTTGACAGTTTGTCAGTGGAGACACCACCTCCAGTCTGCTCCACCAACAAGGGGACAGCTGAAGGGAGGAAAGGACTCCCAAGAGACTCACCAAGTGCAACTCTGAGTCTCCATTGCTACTACCCTCAGAATCTGGAGCAGCAACAGGGAGGGACACCAGGGTACAGAGATCTAACCAGGAAACTCAGGAGAAGACCTATACCTCGGTGGCATAGCTGAGGGGCTGTGAAAGTCTCTTTGCATAACCATGGGATTATCTCTGCCACACCCTGCTTTATATCTTGGTCAGGAGTCAGTGATTAAGCCAAGAAGCCTATTGATAGTTTAAAAGCCCTCAGGCTCCCATAGCCTACAGGGGGAAAAAAAAAAAGGCTTTTACACCACTGAACTCCAACTCAGGGATTGAAAAAACTGTTAACTTATATGAAATGGTTAAAACAACAAGAAAAAATATTGGAGACTCGAACCAGGACAAGAGTCCAGCTAAAAGTCCTCCAGAAGGTGAAGCACAAAACAACGAGTTCAACATCCAAACATTAGTTAAGGAAATAATAACAGGAGTGAGTAAAGAATTTGAAAAAAATTGTAATCAGAAATGCAGGAACAACAAATGAGAATATGAAAGAAAATTCTAATTATCTCATGATTATTAGAGAGCTGAAAGCTGAAATCGCTGAGCTAAGAAGGCAACTAGCTGAACAAGCTAAAACAGTATCGGAGCAGGGCAACAAAATAGATGAACTCCAGAAAGCAGTAGAGGGCAGAGAGAATAGAATCAATGAGGCTGAAGACAGAATTAGCAAGATTGAGGATGAATTAGAGACAACTAAAAAAGAAGTAAGAGATCTCAAAAAGAGATTAAGAGATGCTGAAAACAACAACAGAGTCCTATGGAATGACTTCAAAAGAAACAATATACGCATTATTGGCATACCAGAGGAAGAAAGAGAAGGGGAGGAAGAAAGCGTTCTCCAGGCCATAATAGCTGAAAATTTCTCTAGTCTAGACAACACCAAAGACATAAAGATTCAAGAAGCCCAGAGGGTCCCAAACAGAATTAACCCAAACCTAAAGACACCAAGACATGTCATACTTAGATTGGAAAGGAATAAGGATAAAGAAAGGATCCTGAAGGCTGCAAGAGAAAAACAAAGAGTCACCTACAAAGGAAAACCCATAAGATTAGCAGCAGACTTCTCCATACAAACACTACAGGCCAGAAGAGAATGGCAAGATATCTATCGAGTGCTCAATGAGAAAGGCTTTCAGCCAAGAATACTATATCCTGCTAGACTGTCATTCAGACTAGATGGAAGCATCAAAACCTTCTCAGACAAGCAACAGTTGAAGGAATCAACCATCACCAAGCCTGCCCTGAAAGAAGTTCTGAAAGGTCTCCTATAAACAACCAGACCACCACAAATAGGATATATATCAAAACACTCTAAAACTCTGCAAGAATGGCGTTAAAATATCTTCAATCTTTGATATCAATAAATGTCAATGGCCTGAATTCACCTATTAAAAGACACAGAGTAGGAAGATGGATCAGAAAACACAACCCAACAATATGTTGTCTACAGGAAACTCACCTAACGCAACAAGACAAACACAGACTTAAAGTGAAAGGATGGAAAACTATCATTCAAGCCAATGGCCCACAAAAAAGGGCAGGAACAGCTATTCTCATATCTGACATGATAGACCTTAAAATAGATAAGATTAAAAAAGATAGGAATGGACACTACTTAATGCTCAGAGGATCAGTCAATCAAGAGGACTTAACAATTATTAATATCTATGCACCCAATGAGAAGCCATCTAAATACATCAAATGTCAACTGAAAGAGCTACAGCAATATATTAACAGTAACACAATCATAGTAGGGGACTTCAACACCCCACTATCTCAACTTGACAGATCATCCAGGCAGAAAATCAGTAAAGACATAAGGGAGCTAAATGAAGAGATAGATAAACTAGAACTATTGGACATTTTCAGAGTCATTCATCCCAAGAAACTGGAATACACATTTTACTCAAATCCACATGGATCATTCTCAAGGATAGACCATATGTTAGGCCACAAAGACAGCATCAGCCTATTCAAGAGCACTGAAATCATCCCAAGCATCTTCTCAGACCACAGTGGAATGAAACTAACACTTAACAATCAACAAAAGATTAGTAACAGTCCCAAAATGTGGAAGCTAAACAGTACACTTCTTAACAACTTCTGGGTCAAAGAGGAAATCAAGGAAGAAATCAAAATGTTTCGAGAGTTCAATGAAAATGAAGACACAAGCTATCAAAATATTTGGGACACAGCTAAAGCAGTCCTAAGAGGGAAGTTCATAGCTATACAAGCACACATTAGGAAACAAGAAAAGGCACAAATAAACAGCCTGATTGCACATCTCAAAGACCTAGAAGAAGAACAACAAAGGAATCCTAAAGCAACCAGAAGGACAGAAATTACTAAAGTTAGGCCAGAAATAAATAACATTGAGAATAGGAAAACCATACAAAAGATTAATGAAAGTAAATGTTGGTTCTTCGAAAGAGTAAACAAAATCGACAAACCTTTAGCCAGACTCACAAAAAAAAAAAAGGGAGAAGACCCAAATAAATCGGATAGTAAATGAAAGAGGAGAAATCACAACAGACACTGCAGAAATTCAACATATCATGCGAGGCTTCTATGAACAACTATATGCCACCAAGCTAGAGAACCTGGAAGAAATGAATATTTCCTAGATACCTACCAACTTCCAAAACTAAGTAAAGAGGAAGTGGATAACATGAACAGGCCCATCACAGCTAATGAAATTGAAACAGTTATCAAAAATCTTCCCAAAAATAAAAGTCCTGGACCAGATGGTTTTACAAATGAATTCTACAAAACTTTCAAAGAAGAACTAATACCTCTACTTTTAAAAGTCTTCCAGAAGATTGAAGACACTGGAATACTCCCTGCCAGCTTCTATGAAGCCAACATCACCCTGATACCAAAAGCAGACAGGGACACAACCAAAAAAGAAAACTACAGACCAATATCTCTGATGAACATAGATGCGAAAATATTGAACAAAATTCTAGCCAACCGGATACAGCAGTATATCAAAAAGATTGTTCATCATGACCAAGTGGGGTTTATCCCAGGCATGCAAGGTTGGTTTAATATACGTAAATCACTCAATGTGATCCACCACATCAACAAAAGCAAGACCAAAAACCACATGGTCATATCAATAGATGCAGAGAAAGCCTTTGACAAAATACAACATCCCTTTATGATCAAAACACTACAAAAAAATGGGAATAGATGGAAAATTCCTGAAGATAGTGGAGTCTATATATAGCAAACCTACAGCCAACATCATACTCAATGGTGAAAAACTGGAAGCATTTCCCCTCAGATCAGGTACTAGACAGGGCTGCCTACTATCACCATTACTATTCAACATAGTGTTGGAAGTTCTTGCCATAGCAATCAGGCAGGAGCAAGGAATTAAAGGCATACAGATTGGAAGAGAAGAAGTCAAACTCTCCTTATTTGCAGATGACATGATAGTATACATGGAAAAACCTAAGGAATCCAGCAAGAAGCTTTTGGAAATCATCAGGCAATACAGTAATGTGTCAGGCTATAAAATTAACATTCATAAGTCAGTGGCATTCCTCTATGCAAACACTAAGTTAGAAGAAATTGAAATCCAGAAATCAGTTCCTTTTTCTATAGCAACAAAAACAATAAAATATCTAGGAATAAACCTAACCAAAGAAGTGAAAGACTTGTATACTGAAAATTATGAGTCACTACTCAAAGAAATTGAAAAAGACACAAAGAAGTGGAAAGATATTCCATGTTCATGGGTTGGAAGAATTAACATCATCAAAATGAATATACTACCCAGAGCCATCTACAAATTTAATGCTATCCCCATCAAGATCCCAAGCACATTTTTTAGGAGAATAGAAAAAATGCTACAAATGTTTATCTGGAACCAGAAAAGACCTAGAATTGCCAAAACAATCTTGAGAAAAAAGAACAGAACCGGAGGCATCACACTCCCAGATCTCAAACTGTATTATAGGGCCATTGTCATCAAAACTGCTTGGTACTGGAACATGAACAGACACACTGACCAGTGGAATAGAATTGAGAGCCCAGAAATGAGGCCCCACACGTATGGACATCTAATCTTTGACAAAGGGGCCCAGACTATTACATGGGGGAAGCAGAGTCTCTTCAACAAATGGTGTTGGAAACAATGGGTTGAAACATGCAGAAGAATGAAACTGAATCACTGTATTTCACCAAATACAAAAGTAAATTCCAAGTGGATCAAGGACTTGGATGTTAGACCACAAACTATCAGATACTTAGAGGAAAATATTGGAAGAACTTTTTTCCGCATAAATTTTAAAGACATTTTCAATGAAACGAATCCAATTACAAAAAAGACTAAGGCAAGTATAAACCTATGGGACTACATCAAATTAAAAAGCTTCTTCACAGCAAAAGAAACCACTACCCAAATCAAGAGACCCCTCACAGAATGGGAGAAGATCTTTACATGCCATACATCAGATAAGAGTTTAATAACCAACATATATAAAGAGCTTGCCAGACTCAACAACAAGACAACAAATAACCCCATCCAAAAATGGGGGGAGGACTTGGACAGAATATTCACCACAGAAGAGATCCTAAAGGCCGAGAAACACATGAAAAAATGCTCCAAGTCTCTGATTGTCAGAGAAATGCAAATAAAGACAACAATGAGATATCACTTCACTCCTGTGAGAATGTCACACATCAGAAAAGGTAACAGCAGCAAATGCTGGAGAGGGTGTGGGGTCAAAGGAACCCTCCTGCACTGCTGGTGGGAATGTCAATTGGTCCAACCTCTGTGGAGAACAGTCTGGAGAACTCTCAGAAGGCTAGAAATGGACCTACTCTATGACCCTGCAATTCCCCTCCTGGGGATATATCCTAAGGAACCCAACACACCCATCCAAAAAGATCTGTGTACACATATGTTCTTGGCAGCACAATTTGTAATAGCCAAAACCTGGAAGCAACCCAGGTGTCCAACAACAGATAAGTGGCTGAGCAAGTTGTGGTCTATATACACAATGGAATACTACTCAGCTGTAAAAAATGGTGACTTCACCGTTTTCAGCCGATCTTGGATGGACCTTGAAAAAATCATGTTGAGTGAAATAAGTCAGAAACAGAAGGATGAATACAGGATGATCTCACTCTCAGGCCGAAGTTGAAAAACAAGATTAGAAAAGAAAACACAAGTCGAACCTGAAATGGAATTGGAGTATTACACCAAAGTAAAAGACTCTGGGGTGGGTGGGTGTGTGGGGAGAATACAGGTCCATGAAAAATGATGAATGAAATAGTGGGGGTTGTATTGTTAAATGGGAATCTGGGGAATGTTATGCATGTAAAAAAAAAAAAAAAAGAAGTCGAAACGCAAAGCAGAAATTGACTGAGTTTGGAGTATGGCACCAAAGTAAGAAAACAGTACACTAGAGTTTGCAGTGAGTACCTCCCTAATACTTCCTCTCCACTTTTCCAAGCTTTGGGTCCATGATTGCTCAACAATTTGTTTGGCTTTGTATGTTAACTCTCTTTTCAGTCACCAGGTTCCAGGTGTCATCAGGATGCCGGCCAGATTTCCCTGGATTGAAGACCCCACCAATATGTCCTGGAGCTCAGCTTCCCCAGAGACCCACCCTACTAGGGAAAGAGAGAGGCAGACTGGGAGTATGGACCGACCAGTCAACGCCCATGTTCAGCGGGGAAGCAATTACAGAAGCCAAACCTTCTACCTTCTGCAACCCACAATGACCCTGGGTCCATGCTCCCAGAGGGATAGAGAATGGGAAAGCTATCGGGGGAGGGGTGGGATATGGAGATTGGGCGGTGGGAATTGTGTGGAGTTGTACCCCTCCTACCCTATGGTTTTGTTAATTAATCCTTTCTTAAATAAATAAAAAAAAGAGAAAAAAAATTAAAAAAAAAAAGAAAATATGCTTATCATCATTACTCAGAAGTAAATGCAAATCACAAATAAGACATCACTTCACACCCAGGGCAATGGCTATTAACAAAAAACAAAACAACAAAAATTGTGTGATACTAATGGAAATGTAAAATGGTGTAATGGAGAAAACAACATGGTATTTCCTCAAATAAATTAAACACAGAATTACCACATTGAAACAGCAATTCATGAGTTTGTAAAAGAATTGGAAAGTAAAAATTTAAACAGGTACTTGTATGCCAATGCTTGAAGACAGACACCAGACTAAATGTGGCATATACATACAAACAAACATGAGCCTGTAAAATTAAGGAAATTCTGACGTATGCTACAACATGGTTGAACCTTGGAGACATTAGGTTAAATAACATAGGTCATACACAAATGGACATATATTATAGGGTTCCACTTATAAGTGGTCTGCTTAAGGTAGTCAATATTTTTTTATTTTATTTTTAAAATATTTTATTTTTGGGAGTCAGGTGGTAGTGCAGCGAGTTAAGTGCACGCGGAGCAAAGCGCAAGGACCGGCGTGAGGATCCCGGTTCCAGCCCCAGGTCTGCAGGTGTCTTATCTTTCTCTCTCCCTCTCTGTCTTTCCTTCCTCTCTCCATTTCTCTCTGTCCTATCCAACAACGACGACATCAATAACAACAATAACTACAAAAACAATAAAAAAGGGCAACAAAAAGTAAATAAATAGTCAAAAAAATAAAATATTTTATTTATTTACTGGAGGGAGGAAGGGGGAGAAATTGAGAGTGATGGGGGAGATAGAGAGGGACAGAGAGAGAGAGAGACACCTTCAGGGGGCTGGGCGGTAGCATAGTGGGTTAAGCGCACATGGTGCAAAGCACACGGACTGGAGTAAGCATCTCAGTTCGAGCATCCGGCTCCCTGCGTGCAAGGGGGTCGCTTCACAAGCAGTGAAGCAGGTCTGCAGGAGTCTGTCTTTCTCTACCCCCCTGTCTTCCCCTCCTCCATTTCTCTCTTTCCTATCCAACAATGACGACATCAATAACAACAACAATAATAACTACAACAACAAAACTAGGGCAACAAAAGGGAATAAATAAATAAATATTGAAAGAAAGAAAGAAAGAAAGAAAGAAAGAAAGAAAGAAAGAAAGAAAGAAAGAAAGAAAGACACCTTCAGCACTGCTTCACCAGTCGTGAAGCTTCTCCCCTTGAACTCAGGTCTCCTATGCATGGTGACAGGTGTGATCTACCAAGTGCACCACTGCCTGGACGTAGTCCTTAATTTCTTCGTTTCTTTTTTTTTTTTTTTTTCCTCCAGGGTTATTGCTGGGGCACAGTGCCTGCAATATGAATCCACTGCTACTGGAGGCCATTTTCTCCATTTTGTTGCTGTTACTGTTGTTGTTGAATAGGACAAAGAGAAATTGAGAGAGGAAGGGAAGATGGGGAGAGAGACACCTACAGACCTGCTTAACTACCTATGAAACAACCCCCCCTACAGGTGGGGAGCAGGGGGCTCGAACCAGGATCCTTACGCTGGTCCTTGTGCTTAGTGCCACCATGTACACTTAACCTAGTGTACTATTGCCATCCAGTATTTAATTTCTAAGAGACATAAAGTAGAATAGTGACTACCAGGGGTTGGGGGAAGTAGAAATGGGGAGTCCTCTCATATCATCTCTCTCTCACTATCCTCTCTATTTATTATCCTTCATTACAAATTATCTCAAAAGAATAGACATATATTACTGATACAACCAATTAATTTCTTCCATTCCTTCTTAAATTCATTCCAATTATATTTTCACTCTCTCCTGTCAGAATAGACATTATTTTCTTGAGATCAGTTCCATGTGACTAAATCTGATGTTCAATGTTTCAGTCCTCATTTTCCTTGGTCTATTTGCAAAATTCATCATCCCTTCTTTGTGAAATATTTTTTCTTCACTTGGTTTTAAGGGACCACAATCTCCAAAGAGGTTTTTCCCTTACTTCCACTAGTGATAGCATCTGTTTCTCTGACCACCAAAAGCTGTACTATCACAGGACTCTTCAAAATGTTTCTTTTAAAGGTTTACATATTTAATGTGGCAATAGAGTGAATTTCAGGGAAAAAGGAGTGGAGAGGGAGGGACAGGCTAGAACACCACTCTGATACGTGCAGTGCTGGGGATCAAACCAGACAAGTCCTGCACTCTGTCTGCTAAGCAATTTCCTTAGTCATTCTTCTCTTTCTGTGGAGATATCAACTAGCTTCATCCTTTAAATACCGGTTCAAAGCCATAAATTGAACTGCTAAGCCTAAAACTACACTTTGCACTCTGAATACTTATGTCCCACTATCTACTTGCTATTTTCTCTCTTTAAAAGAACACATACCTCAATATGAATTAATATGAAGCTTAATGTGTTCAAAATCAAACTACTAATCATCTGTCCCCCAACCCCACACCTCCTGCATCCTCCCCAACTTAATAAATGACAATGCAATCCCCTTCAACTGTACTTGAGTCACTCTTGACTCCTCATTTTCATAATTATCCAACCCATCAGCATATCCTAATGGATCCACCCTTAAAAATGAACCAGAATTGTAATTCCACCACTACCATTATGACCTGAATCAGCATACTGGATAATTCTAATAGTCTCCTAAATTCTTGCTGCCTTGTGTATTTCTTCCTTTAATCTCCACAGGAGAGCCTAAATCCCTCATTGATTTAAAACTGTCCCAGTTATTCTATCTCATATGGGATACTAGAGAGTCCTTATAATGGTCTGTAAGATCCTATATGGTTTTGTTAATGTATCCTTTTTTAAAATAAATTTTAAAATTAATAATAAAAAAAAGTTAGCTACTGACCCACCATTTAGTTTCTATTCTCACCTTTACTTTTTCAGTTCTAACCACACTGGTCTCCATGTTTTCCTTTGACCATGCCAAGCATATTTCTATTCAAGGCTTTTGCATTTCTGCTTTCTTGAGTAGAATATCATCATCTCTCTGTAAAATCTACATGGATCATTCTTTCCCCCCTCCTTCAAGGTTTCTGCTAAATGACAGATAGGTAACCCATAACCTAACAATTTTAAATTGTATAATTCCATCCTTTACCTCTAAATAATCTTTCTGTAGCACTACCACGTGATATATCATTTATTTTATCCCAATTCTAATCCAAATAAACAGTAAGCTACTGAAAATAAGAATTTTTAAATGTGTTCAGTCCACTACTACTGCTCAAGTACCTGGTACACAGTAACTAGTAATTACTGTTAAGTTGGTATCTACAATATCAGCTATTATCAATGTTGTCTCAACTATCATCTGTGTTTTGATAACTGGGCAAATCTGGCCAAATTTCTCCTGACCTCCATATTCATGTACAACAGTCTACACAGATTCTTCAATTTAGGTTTCTACAAACTCCTAACTATGGGGCCCTGGTTTCTTCCTCTATCAAAACAAGTTCTTTTCCCCATATTAATATGACCTACTCAAAATATAAAAATTCCAGGACACTTACTTGGTTCTACCTTCTCCTTCTACCCTCATTCTCAACCCAACACTGTATTTATCCTATCCTAATCTTTCTTACAATTTGTGGCAACCATCTATGTCCTCTGCCTTCATTTAGACCCTAAGTCACTCATCACTGTAATTATTAAGCTAGTAGGTGTTCATGTTCACATCTTCTTCAATTAGTCACTTGGTCTATCATCAGAGTTGAGTTTCTATATGCAATTACGACTACAGGTTGGACAGCTGGCACAGCAGTCGAGTTGCAGGAATTGCAAGTATAAGGTACCAAGTTCAAGCCCTAGCATCACATATTCAGGGTGATTCTATGGTCTCCTACTCTTTCATATATATACATATACATTTCCCAATATAAACTTATGCATAGTAGACAATCAAGTATTTGCTGATTGTCATGTTCCAGTAGTCATACTGCCCACTATATTTATAGTAGTCATTTAGTCTTCAAAGTCAAAATTCTTTACATGGTAATCTTTTATTTTCTCCCTGACCCTCCTTGTATGCCTGCTTATTCTGTAATATATTTTTTTAGTGCCACATACATGCATATTCACAAATTAAATGGAAGAAGAAACAAAGTTAACCAGATTGTAAACAACACCAGTTTATACTACTCCCACTCAGTTTCAGTAGAGTTCATCTCTCCTTTCAACTCTCCCTAGTCGTCATCTTTTTCATCACAGTCTTATTGTTTCAACTCCTGTCCCATTTTAGTAAATTTTTCATTCAAATAATACTTTAAAAATATTTCTTGAGCCTTTACTATATTTCAAGTACTTTTTGTACATCAGGGAGTAAAACTAAAGTCCCATTGTCAAGGCACTTACTTACATTCCAGAAATCTAAATTTAAATTCAAGAAGCATTAAGTACTATGTAGGAAAAGTAAGTAGGTATTGGAAGAAAGAGTGCATGTTAAGGACAGATGTATGTTATTTTAGTTGAAGAGTTAGGAAAGGAAAGGTCTCTCTGATAAGGTGACACACGAGTAAAGACTAAGTGAAGAGTGAGCCAAGTAGATATCTAGACTATAGGAAAGGCACTGAGGACAGAACAATAAATACAAAAGCTCCAAAGCAGGAGTATACTTGTGTGCCTAAGAAGTGGCCTACAGGTAAATAAAAGGCAAAAGAGGAAGGAAACTAAAGGGAGAAAAAGACACAAGATCACACAAAGTATTGAGGGCACAAAGTTTTTTTTTTCCCTAATTCTAGGCAAGACTGGAAAATATCAGTGGTCTTCTAAGCAGAGTTTTGGGTTGGTTCAACTCAAGTTTACGAACATTTACTCTGACTACTGTGTGAAAATAAAGACTTGTGATTGGCAAGAGAGACAAAAGTAAAGGCAAGGGGCTGGGTGGTGGTGTGCCTGGTTGAGTGCACATGTTACAATGCACAAGGACCTGAGTTCGAGCCCCTGGTCCCCACCTGCAAAGGGAAACTTTGCAAGTGGTAAAACAGTGTTGCAGGTGTCTCTCTTCCTCTCTATTTCCCCCTTCTCTCATGATTTCTGACTGTCTCTATCCAATAAATAAATAAAGATAATAAAAAATTAAAAAGTAAAGGGCTAGGGGATTAGTTTGGAAACAGAAAGTCCAAGCAATAATAGAAAGTGATATAGACCAAGTAAGTAGGCAAATACATTTTATTAGTGGTTAAATATTGATTTATAAAATTATGAGATAACAAGGGTATAACTCCACACTGTTTCCACCACCAGTGTCCCCATTCCCTCCATTGAAAATATGTATTTTTACTTGGATCGATAATGGTAGAGAATGTTCCATCCTCTGAAGGGAGGATGGACAACATACTCTATGCTACACCTGAGGAAGATGGGTCCTGATATTAGGGCAGCTTGGATTGTTCCTACTCATGCCCAGAGAATGGGAGCTCAAATCTAGAGGGATAAAAGGTTACATAGGCTCCTAAGCTGAATATGGGCCCCAGATCACATCAAATCAACGGGGTTTACAGTCAACAATATTTATACCCCTTTCCCATATTAGGGAGCTACTCTCTTCTGATCCAGCTCTTTGGTCCTTTTCCAGCCATGAAATCATCTCCCCAGACAGTAACTTGGATCTACCTGCAGATCAGATTTCAGGCTCAGGGAAAAAACAACAACAAAAAAATTAGTATACCCACAGGCCCTTTGGAATATAACTAAAATATGCCTACTAGCTATCTACAAAATGGAGAAATCCCCCACCCCCAATTCTTCATCTGCACTATTCCAGCCTTTAGGTTCCTGATTGGCCAACAATTTGTTTGGCTTTGTATGTTAACTCTCTTTTCAACCACCAGGTTCCAGATGATGCCGACCAGACTTCCCTGGACAGACAACACCAACAGTGTGTTCTAGAGCACCACTTCCCCAGAGCCCCACACCACTAGGGAGAGAGGCAGGCTGACCTGTCAATGGCCATGTTCAGCAGGGAAGCCAGACCTTCCACCTTCGGCATCCCACAATGACCTTGGGTCCATACTCCCAAAGGGTTAAAGGACAGGAAAGCTATCGGGAGGGGATGGAATATGGATATGGTGGTGGGAATTGTGTGGAGTTGGGGTATACCCCTCTTATCCTATGGTTTAGTCAATGTTTCCTTTTTGTAAATAAAAAATAAGAGAAAATATGTATTTTTAATATACTGAGAATATATTTTGTAAGCAGAACCATGGGAGCTTGTTGGAGTATATGAGGGAGGAAGTAGAATGATGGGTGGACTTCTTAGGTTCTAAACAAGTAAAAGGGTAGAACTGCACTCCCAATTCTCTCCTAAAAGGGACCAAGAATTGTTAGAAAAATGGCAGAATCTTCAACTAAAATAATAGAGCCTAGTGCCTACAGCTGTGGAAAAGGCAAATAAGAATGACAGACTATACCACTGTTTATTTATGTTTACAAAAGAAACTTAACATTATTTGCCAATGATTTCTCAATTCAAGATGATTTTGGACAAAATTAGTCTGTCTCTGTCCTTTATACACACACTGTTAACAGCAAGGTAGGGATTAAAATTCTTAATATTCTCAATGCTGGCTGGGGGGGAAATGACCAAGATCTGTAAAAAGACATGATGTAGCTTGAATCAACTCCCCCTACCTAAATATAGATTTTTAAAAAATATTTATTTATTCCCTTCTGTTGACTTTTTTTATTATTGTAGTTATTATCATTGTAGTTACTGATGTCGTCTTTGATGGATAGGACTGAGAGAAATGGAGAGAAGAGGGGAAGAAAGAGTGGGAGAGAGAAAGACACCTGCAGACCTGCTTCAGCACTTGTGAAGCGAACCCCCAGCAGGTGGGGAGCTGGGGGCTTGAACTAGGATCCTTGAGTTGGCCCTTGTGTTTTGTGCCACCTACACTTAACCCGCTGTGCTATCGCCGGACTCCCCCAAATATAGAAAATTTTAAAGGGTAGGAGTAGATAGCATAATCGTTACGCAGAAAGACTCTTATGCCTGAAGCTCCAAAGTCCCAGATTCAAGCCCCCACACTACCATAAATCAGAGCTGAGCAGTGATCTGGTTTAAAAAACAAAAAAAAAAGATTAGACTTCTGGAGGCGGAGCTACGAGCAGCAGATGGCTTTCTCTCTTCTCCTCTCTTCTCCTCTCCCGGATCAACTAGGAATACCAAAGGAGACCACTTGGGACCAAACAAGACAGGACTAGAATGATCACATGAACCCAGTAAATCACCGGTGAGTGCAAACACGTGGCTGGTGACAGAGAGGAGAGAGGGGCCTAAGGAGAGATTAAATTACTGCTAACAGTTCAGCAGTTTATCAGTTGAGACACCACCTCCAGTCTGCTCCACCAACAAGGGGACAGCTGAAGGGAGGAGAGGACTCCCCAGAGACTCATCAAGTGCAACTCTGAGTCTCCATTGCTACTACCCTCAGAATCTGGAGCAGCGACAGGAAGGGACACCAGGGGACAGAGATCTAACCAGGAAACTCAGGAGAAGACCTATACCTCTGTGGCATAGCTGAGGGGCTGTGAAAGTCTCTTTGCATAACCACTGGATTATCTCTACCACACCCTGCTTTATCTCTTGGTCAGGAGTCAGTGATTAAGCTAAGAAGCCTATTGATAGTTTAAAAGCCCTCAGGCTCCATAGCCTACAGGGAAGGAAAAAAAAAAAAAAGAGGCTTTTAAACTGAGCTCCAACTCAGGGATTGAAATAACTGTTAACTTCCACCACTGTGAACCCTTTAATTAACTTACTCAGACACAAGTCAATCCAAGCAATAGTGATCAGTAATTTGAAAAGTACTGATAAAGGGAACTCCTAACATAATATATAAAATGGTTAAAACAACAAGAAGAAATATTGGAGAATCAAACCAGGACAAGAGTCCAGCTAAAACTCCTCCAGAGGGTGAAGCACAAAACGAGTTCAACATCCAAACATTAGCTAAGGAAATAATAACAGGATTGAGTAAAGAATTTGAAAAAATTGTAATCAGAAATGCAGGAACAACAAATGAGAATATGAAAGAAAATACTAGTTATCAGATGGTTATTAGAGAGCTGAAAGCTGAAACAGTTGAGCTAAGAATGCAACTAGTTGAACAAGCTAAAACAGTATCAGAGCAGGGCAACAAAATAGATGAACTCCAGAAAACAGTAGAGGGCAGAGAGAATAGAATCTATGAGGATGAAGACAGAATTAGCAAGATTGAGGATGAATTAGAGACAACTAAAAAAGAAGTAAGAGATCTCAAAAAGAGATTAAGAGATGCTGAAAACAACAACAGAGTCTTTTGGGATGACTTCAAAAGAAACAATATACGCATTATTGGCATACCAGAGGAAGAAAGAGAAGGAGAAGAAGAAAGCATTTTCCAGGCCATAATAGCTGAAAACTTCTCTAGTCTAGACAACATCAAAGACATAAAGATTTAAGAAGCCCAGAGGGTCCCAAACAGAATTAACCCAAACCTAAAGACACCAAGACATATCATACTTAGAATGGAAAGGAATAAGGATAAAGAAAGGATCCTGAAGGCTGCAAGAGAAAAACAAAGAGTCACCTACAAAGGAAAACCCATAAGATTAGCAGCAGACTTCTCCATACAAACACTACAGGCCAGAAGAGAATGGCAAGATATCTATCGAGTGCTCAATGAGAAAGGCTTTCAGCCAAGAATACTATATCCTGCTAGACTGTCATTCAGACTATATGGAAGCATCAAAGCCTTCTAAGACAAGCAACAGTTGAAGGAATCAACCATCACCAAGCCTGCCCTGAAAGAAGTTCTGAAAGGTCTCCTATAAACAACCAGACCACCACAAATAGGATATATATCAAAACACTCTAAAACTCTGCAAGAATGGCGTTAAAATATCTTCAATCTTTGATATCAATAAATGTCAATGGCCTGAATTCACCTATTAAAAGACACAGAGTAGGAAGATGGATCATAAAACACAACCCAACAATATGCTGTAACAGGAAACCCACCTAACTCAACAAGACAAACACAGACTTAAAGTGAAAGGATGGAAAACTATCATACAAGCCAATGGCCCACAAAAAAGGGCAGGAGCAGCTATCCTCATATCTGATATGATAGACTTTAAAATAGATAAGATTAAAAAAGATAGGAATGGACACTACTTAATGCTCAGAGGATCAGTCAATCAAGAGGACTTAACAATTATTAACATCTATGCACCCAATGAGAAGCCATCTAAATACATCAAACTTCTACTGAAAGAGCTACAGCAATATATCAACAGTAACACAATCATAGTAGGGGACTTCAACACCCCACTCTCTCAACTTGACAGATCATCCAGGCAGAAAATCAATAAAGACATAAGGGAGCTAAATGAAAAGATAGATAAACTAGACTATTGAACATTTTCAGAGTCATTCATCCCAAGAAACTGGAATACACATTTAACTCAAATCCACATGGGTCATTCTCAAGGATAGACCATATATTAGGCCACAAAGACACCATCAGCCAATTCAAGAGCATGGAAATCATCCCAAGCATCTTCTCAGACCACAGTGGAATTAAACTAACACTTAACAATCAACAAAAGATTAGTAACTGTGCCAAAATGTGGAGCTCAACAGTACACATCTTAACAACTTCTGGGTCAAAGAGGAAATCAAGGAAGAAATCAAAATGTTTCGAGAGTTCAATGAAAATGAAGACACAAGCTATCAAAATATTTGGGACACAGCTAAAGCAGTCCTAAGAGGGAAGTTCATAGCTATACAAGCACACATTAGGAAACAAGAAAAAGCACAAATAAACACCCTGATTGCACATCTTAAAGACCTAGAAGAAGAACAACAAAGGAACCCTAAAGCAACCAGAAGGACAGAAATCACTAAAGTTAGGGCAGAAATAAATAACATTGAGAATAGGAAAACCATACAAAAGATCAACGAAAGTAAATGTTGGTTCTTCGAAAGAGTAAACAAAATCGACAAACCTTTAGCCAGACTCACAAAACAAAAAAGGGAGAAGACCCAAATAAATCGGATAGTAAATGAAAGAGGAGATATCACAACAGACACTGCAGAAATTCAACATATCATGCGAGGCTTCTATGAACAACTATATGCCACCAAGCTAGAGAACCTGGAAGAAATGGACAATTTCCTAGATACCTACCAACTTCCAAAACTAAGTAGAGGAAGTGGATAACATGAACAGGCCCATCACAACTAATTAAATTGAAACAGTTATCAAAAATCTTCCCAAAAATAAAAGTCCAGGACCAGATGGTTTTACAAATGAATTCTACAAAAAATCCAAAGAAGAACGAATACCTCTACTTTTAAAAGTCTTCCAGAAGATTGAAGACACTGGAATACTCCCTGCCAGCTTCTATGAAGCCAACATCACCCTGATACCAAAAGCAGACAGGGACACAACCAAAAAAGAAAACTACAGACCAATATCTCTGATGAACATAGATGCGAAAATACTGAACAAAATTCTAGCCAACCGGATACAGCAGTTTATCAAAAAGATTATTCATCATGACCAAGTGAGGTTTATCCCAGGCATGCAAGGTTGGTTTAATATACATAAATCAATCAATGTGATCCACCACATCAACAAAAGCAAGACCAAAAACCACATGGTCATATCAATAGATGCAGAGAAAGCCTTTGACAAAATACAACATCCCTTTATGATCAAAACACTACAAAAAAATGGGAATAGATGGAAAATTCCTGAAGATAGTGGAATCTATATATAGCAAACCTACAGCCCACATCATACTCAATGGTGAAAAACTGGAAGCATTTCCACTCAGATCAGGTACTAGACAGGGCTGCCCACTATCACCATTACTATTCAACATAGTGTTGGAAGTTCTTGCCATAGCAATCAGGCAGGAGCAAGGAATTAAAGGCATACAGATTGGAAGATAAGAAGTCAAACTCTCCTAATTTGCAGATGACATGATAGTATACATGGAAAAACCTAAGGAATCCAGCAAGAAGCTTTTGGAAATCATCAGGCAATACACTAAGCTGTCAGGCTAAAAATTAACATTCAAAGTCAGTGCATTCCTCTATGCAAACACTAAGTTAGAAGAAATTGAAATCCAGAAATCAATTCCTTTTACTATAGCAACAAAAACAATAAAATATCTAGGAGTAAACCTAACCAAAGAAGTGAAAGACTTGTATACTGAAAATTATGAGTCAATACTCAAAGAAATTGAAAAAGACACAAAGAAGTGGAAAGATATTCCATGTTCATGGGTTGGAAGAATTAACATCATCAAAATGAATATATTACCCAGAGCCATCTACAAATTTAATGCTATCCCCATCAAGATCCCAAGCACATTTTTTAGGAGAATAGAAAAAAATGCTACAAATGTTTATCTGGAACCAGAAAAGACCTAGAATTGCCAAAACAATCTTGAGAAAAAAGAACAGAACCGGAGGCATCACACTCCCAGATCTCAAACTGTATTATAGGGCCATTGTCATCAAAACTGCTTGGTACTGGAACATGAATAGACACACTGAGCAGTGGAATAGAATTGAGAGTCCAGAAATGAGCCCCCACACCTATGGACATCTAATCTTTGACAAAGGGGCCCAGACAATTACATGGGGAAAGCAGAGTCTCTTCAACAAATGGTGTTGGAAACAATGGGTTGAAACATGCAGAAGAATGAAACTGAATCACTGAAATTTCCCATGAGTGGTCATCCCACTTCCGTTTATCTTGTCCATCTCCAAAACTCTCTCCCTTTACACTGTCTGAACTGGAAGACGCTTTGAAGAGGGTTAAACCGGGAACAGCTGCTGGCTATGATAACATCACCCCAGAACTCATTCTTAACTTGGGCCCCACGGCAAAGAAGTGGCTCACTTCATTCCTGTCCCACATCTTGGAATCTGAATCTATGCCCAAAATTTGGTGTCTTGCAAAGATAATAGCAGTTTTGAAACCAAAGAAAGACCCAACACTGGCCGCCAGCTATAGACCAATTTCTCTCCTCTCCGTGTGTTACAAACTCCTTGAGAGGCTGCTTCTGTCACGTATTTCTCATCTTACAGAGAAATTCCTAACACCCACCCAAGCTGGTTTCCGCCCAGGAAGATCTACCTGCGAACAAGCCCTGGCACTCTCAACTTACATTGAAAATGGATTCCAGAAGAATTTAAAGACGGGTGCTGTCTTTGTTGATCTCACAGCAGCCTATGACACGGTCTGGCACCGTGGTCTCCTAGTCAAGATCTCAAGATGCCTGCCTCCATGGGTGGCCAACACTATATCGTTTCTTCTCCAAAACAAAAGATTCCGGGTGCATCTGGGTGACAAGTCTACCAGAAGAAGACTTGTCTCAAGTGGCCTCACCCAGGGCTCTGTTCTGGCTCCTACGCTATTTAATATTTACATCAATGACCTCCCAGAAACTTCTTCAAGGAAGTCTATCTATGCCGATGACATCTGCTGTGCAACTCAGGCATCCAAGTTCGACATCCTCGAGGAAACACTCACGAAAGACATGTCTCTGATATCTGATTACTGTAAAAAATGGCGACTAATCCCTAGCACTGCAAAAACAGTATCATCTGTTTTCCATCTACACCATGCCTCGGCCTCACGTGAGCTTAATGTGCAGCTTGGCGATACGAGAATCCGGCATGAAGCCCAGCCAGTCTATCTTGGCGTTACTCTCGATCGCACTCTGTCATTTCACAAACATCTCATAAAAACTGCAGCAAAGGTGGGCGCGAGGAATAACATCATTGCAAGACTGGCCAGCTCCTCATGGGGCGCGAGCCCTTCCACACTACGATCATCATCTCTGGCATTATGCTATTCCACTGCAGAATACTGTGCCCCAGTATGGTTCCGTAGCCCCCATGCCCACTTGGTCGATTCCAAATTATATTCCTCCATGAGGATAATTTCTCAAACCATCCGTTCCACCCCAGTTCCATGGCTGCCAGTTCTTAGCAACATCGCCCCGCCAGATATTCATCGGGATGCGGCATCATCTAAGTTCATTTCCCACGTCTACGCTCCACTGGACCTGCCAATATACGTGGATATCTTCGCCCACCCTGTCCAACGCTTGACGTCTTGTCACCCAATCTGGTCCCCTACGCCTACACTGAACTTCTCTGTTCCAGACTCTTGGAAACAGAGTTGGCAGTCAGCTGAGGTAAAGAACAAACACCTCATCAGAGACCCCTGCAAGCGTCAACCCGGCTTTGACCTAGCACGTTATGATTGGGCCCTCCTCAATCGCTATCGAACAGGCCATGGCTGGTGCGCGGCTATGTTCCATCGCTGGGGAGCCAGAGACGACCCGAACTGCCCCTGCGGCTACAGACAGACTATGACCCACATAGTCAACGACTGCCACCTCTCCAGATTCAAAGGAGGTCTCGAAACTTTACATCAGACTCAACCTGACGCTGTTGACTGGCTATGGAAGAAGGGCAAATGCTAGAAGAAGAACTGTATTTCACCAAATACAAAAGTAAATTCCAAGTGGATCAAGGACTTGGACGTTAGACCACAAACTATCAAATACTTAGAGGAAAATATTGGCAGAACTCTTTTCCACATAAATTTTAAAGACATTTTCAATGAAACAAATCCAATTACAAAGAAGACTAAGGCAAGTATAAAACTATGGGACTATATCAAATTAAAAAGCTTCTGCACAGCAAAAGAAACCACTACCCAAACCAAGAGACCCCTCACAGAATGGGAGAAGATCTTTACATGCCATACATCAGATAAGAGTTTAATAACCAACATATATAAAGAGCTTACCAAACTCAACAACAAGACAACAAATAACCACATCCAAAAATGGGGGGAGGACACGGACATAATATTCACCAGAGAAGAGATCCAAAAGGCCAAGAAACACATGAAAAAATACTCCAAGTCTCTGATTGTCAGAGAAATGCAAATAAAGACAACAATGAGATATCACTTCACTCCTGTGAGAATGTCATACATCAGAAAAGGTAACAGCAGCAAATGCTGGAGAGGGTGTGGGGTCAAAGGAATCCTCCTGCATTGCTGGTGGGAATGTCAATTGGTCCAACCTCTGTGGAGAACAATCTGGAGAACTCTCAGAAGGCTAGAAATGGACCTACCCTATGATCCTGCAATTCCTCTCCTGGGGATATATCTTAAGGAACTCAACACATCCATCCAAAAAGATCTGTGTACACATATGTTCTTGGCAGCACAATTTGTAATAGCCAAAACCTGGAAACAACCCAGGTGTCCAACAACAGATGAGTGGCTGAGCAAGTTGTGGTATATCTACACAATGGAATACTACTCAGCTGTAAAAAATGGTGACTTCACCGTTTTCAGCCGATCTTGGATGGACCTTGAAAAAACCATGTTGAGTGAAATAAGTCAGAAACAGAAGGATGAATACAGGATGATCTCACTCTCAGGCAGAAGTTGAAAAACAAGATCAGAGAAGAAAACACAAGTAGAACCTGAAATGGAATTGGCATATTGCACCCAAGTAAAAGACTCTGGGGTGGGTGGGTGTGTGGGGAGAATACAGGTCCATGAAGGATGATAAATGACATAGTGGGGGTTGTATTGTTAAATGGGAAACTGGGGAATGTTATGCACGTACAAACTATTGTATTTACTGTTGAATGTAAAACATTAATTCCCCAATAAAGAAATAAATTTTTTAAAAAAAAGAAAGAGAAGGACGGAAGGAAGGAAGGAAGGAAGGAAGGAAGGAAGGAAGGAAAGAAGGAAGGAAGGAAGGAAAAAAAAAAAAAGGAAAATTTTAAGCATAAAAATAACTCCTAGGCGGGCAGGTGGTGGCGCATTTGGTTGAGGGCACATGTTGAAATGCGCAAGGACCCAGGTTCGAGCCCCGATTCCCCACCTGCAGAGAAAAAGCTTTGCAAGTGGTGAAGCAGGGTTGTAGGTATCTTTCTTTCTCTTTCCCTCTGTGTCTCCCCCTTCCTCTCAATTTCTGACTGTCTCTATCCAATAAATAAATAAAGATAATAAAAGATTAAAAAATAATAATAATAACTCCTAGTATGTGGCTGGGGAAATAGCTTACTGGTAGAAGGGCTACATTCTTGAGGTTCCAAGTCAGTCTCTGGCATGCTGTGTAATGGGAGTGAAGATGTCTCTTTTGCCCAACCCCCAAAAAATCCAGGGCTGCAGTGTCTCTCCATCTCTCTGTGTGTCTATCTAAATAAAAGCTGGCCCATAAGCAATAAAATCACACGTATTCAAGGTTCTGTTGAGGTGGAAGTAGGGATGTGTGGTGACTAACCAAGACTTGAATCCAGGTCATCTAACTCATTACTAGTGCTTTCCTGTTGGTGTTTTATAAAAGATTTTATTTATTTATTTATTTATTTATTTATTTATTTATTTATTTATGAGAGAGACAGAAAGAGAACCTGACATCACTCTGGGAATAATACTCGGAAGACATGCTTGACTTCAGTCCAGTACTCTATCCCCTGCACCACCTCCTGGGTCACTCATTACCAATACTCTGTTAAATCATAAAGCAGTAGAATGAATAAATGTCTGATGAATATTTATATTCCTAGTTTTATTTCTCAAGAAGACCCACATGAATTTATCTTTTCACTAATATAAATTGGTCCTTTAATCAAAAAACTTTCACCTATGTAATGAATCCCTACCATCAGCCTTATAAATTCTTTTTTTTTTTTATTCTTATTTTCATGATGAGATGAACTCAACTTGGCTTATATCATGGGTTGGTGGCAAAGAAGGAAAAGGTTCTTCTATAATCTTCTGATTATATATAATCTTTTCACATCCTCTAAGACCAGCACAAATAGTGTTTCCCCTCAGTGAATCCACCTCTAACCTCAAAAGGGAGAGTTAGGTGTTTATCTCCTATTCTCTTCAAACACTATGTATCCTGTAATCAAACTTCTTACATTCATGAATTTATTTATAAATTCTCTCCTAGGTTATACTTGAAAGAAGAATCCCATTATTCACTTTAGCATTTCCAACATCTGTCACATAAATAGGTTGTCTATATATTTATATTTTGATATACGTCCCAAAAAGTTTAAAAAAAAAAAAAAAAAAGACACTTTAACATGGATGCCTTATTATTAAAAAGTAGCTTGGGTTTTTGGTTGGTTGGATGGCTGGATAATCAAATCCCAACTCCTTCATATGTAAGATAGAAAATAAGTAAATCAAACTAATTTAATACTAGAAACCAAAGCAATGTGCTTTAATTTTTAATCTGCAAAACCAAAGCATTTATCATGGGTTCAAAAGGAGCAACCTAGCCAACAGGACTATCTAGATGCACAAACAACATCTATTTGCAGATCAGATGGATATACCGCTGTTACTGCTGTACACAAAGCATAGTTAATCTTCTCTTGTCATCCATGAAACAAATTGCTTAGTTGGCCAGTCTGAATATACAACTTTACCTGCAGTGCTTGCTCTTGGATATCACGAAATAACTCCATATCTTTCTCAGTCATGATTTCTTGACTTCCAAAAAGTCGTTCCTCACTTTCTTGTTTGCCTTCCCAGCCATCCTGATTGTCTGCACATAAAGAAATATTATCAATATAAATAAACACTGTCAATATTATAGTTTAATACATGAACTAGAAACATTTTCTTTAAAGATCTTAATATTATTAACAGTGAAGAAGACAGCATCAAACTGACTCCTAAAAATATACAAACCAATAAAATATACGCACCATTATATCCAACTTTAGTGGAAACCCTGGTCTTAAGAATTCTTAAAAATATTAAATAACTAAAATTGAATTTCATTAAGAGACTGCATTTTAAAACCCTATAATACATACTAAAGCAGAATGGGAAAAAGACCCAAGTAGCATGAAATTTATTTTGACGAGGATCTAATGGGGGTTGTATTATTATGTGGAAAACTGAGAAATATTATGCATGTACAAACTACTTATTTTTTATTTTATACAAACAAATTTATTTTGAAAGAGTATGAACTTAACACTTTTAATTAACATGGTAATATTCAAATATTGATTTTTCATCTTTGATTAAAGTGTGGAAGAAGTTTATAATATAGTGAGATACAATTTGTAGCACTCTACAGAAAAAACAGAAATGTTGCTCATTTTGAACTTTTAAATGGTTCTGAAATCTTCATAAAGTCAATCAATTCTTTATTTTTTCCTCTGTGTGTGTTGATATGTGAGGGGCAATAAATAACATCTAAAAAATGTTGCATCCTAAATTGACGGCATTTTGAACAAAATGAGAGAGAGAGAGAGAGAGAGAGAGAGATCGAGATCAAGATCACATTGGCTTGGGGATTGCTCAGTGCTAGAAAAATAGAAAACCATACAGCAGGAGCAGAGTTTGCCCACTGCAAGGGGAGGTGAATCAAGATCTCCTCTTTGGCCAGGGAGCAGGAGAATTTGCATTTGCCATGCTGCAAGGAAATCACTCTTTTCTACAGGGGGAACACGGGTTTGTGTCTTTAGCCAAGGAAGTCAAGCAGGTCAGCCTGGGAAGGGCAAGGAATAGAATTGGGGCTCTCAGGTATAAGAATCACTTGCTCGCTCTCTCTCTCTCTCTCTCCTTTCCCTCTTGGTTCTTCCCTATTCAATAAGATAAAAATAAGAGGTCAATAAATCCTTACCTCATCAAATAATAACAACTACCTCTGAAAAAACCTACCTTAACTTATGCTAGGAAGTACTAACTCTCTTCACATTCTGTGTGTCCTTCCTAAATTACCAACTGCAAAAAACCCAAGGATCACAGACAACCCTCTGGGTGAACTATAAGCAATTATACAAATCAACCATTAGATGATGTATCTGCCTCATATAGACAATGAAATTAGTGAAAGAAGTATTAGGAATTAGAATATATTTTTTGCATCTGAGCTAACAAGGCTGAAGGACTCATTTCCTCTTTGTATAAATGTGGCTGAAAGACCAATTAGTGGCAGGCAATTATTTTCAAATTATTGCACATACACATTCATTAAGAAAAAAGAGACAAAGACTCAATGATGACAATATTTCCAAACTGAAAAAATATACACATATGTATTTATGTATGTATGTATGTATGTACATCCATTTTTTTCTTCTAGAAAATACTATGTGACTTTAATGCCCCCTAGTGCATGACACAGATGAATACAAGCACAATCTAGCACAGTACTGAACAGCAAGTTATTAGATGGTGCAAATTGTTCCTTTGTAATTTATGTGTTTGTTCCAATAATTCCTATTTCTAAAATTTTTCAGCAGATTCTTCTAATCCATCTACAGTACAAAATAGTTAATTCAGAAATGCCTTTCATTAGGATCTGCATTATGAGACTCTTTCCTCCTAAATTCAATCTAAATGACTTGCATGTTTTCTTTCTTTTTTTTTTTATGGTGGTTATCTTTTTTCACCTTTATTGGGGGATTAATGTTTTACATTTGACAGTGAATACAATAGTTTGTACATGCATAACATTTCTAGTTTTCCACATAACAATACAATCCCCACTAGGTCCTCTGTCATCCTTTTCCAGGACCTATACTTGCCCCCACCTCCCCTGCCACCCTAGAGTCTTTTACTTTAGTGCAATACACCAGCATGTTTTCTTAATATGTCCAAACTGCAGCTTATCTACAATGAAAGCAGCAGAAAAAGACATGAAAACTACTTGATTAGACATGGTTAAAAAAAAAAAAATCATGTGTCCTGGAGCTCCGCTTCCCCAGAGCCCTACCCTACTAGGGAAAGAGAGAGGCAGGCTGGGAGTATGGATCGACCAGTTAACGCTATAGGGAGGGGATATGGAGATCTGGTGGTGAGAATTGTGTGGAGTTGTACCCCTCTTATCCTATGGTTTTGTTAATGTCTCCTTTTTTAAATAATAAATAAATTAAATATATATATATACATGTTTCCTGGGGAAAAAAAGACACCATATAAAAAGCATTCTGATTGCTGACAGAGATATTGAGGATTTGACCTGGCTAACTTTATAAATTATTTAACTGCCTGCTTCTTGCAAGAACTATTTTTATCAGTTAATTACATATTTTCTTATTAAATAACAATGTAAAAGCAAAAGAAAAAAATCAAGGAGTCGGGTGGTAGAGCAGTGGGGGTAAGCAAACAAGCAAGTGTGGCGCAAACACAAGGATGAGTGTAAGGAGCCTGGTTCGAGCCCCTGAGTTGCTTCACAAGCAGTGAAGCAGGTCTGCAGGTGTCTACCTTTCTCTCCCCCTCTCTTCCCCTCCTCTCTCCATTTCTCTCTGTCTTATCCAACAATGATGACAACAAAAATAAGTATAACAATAAAAAACAGTAAGGGCAATAAAAGGGAATAAATAAATATTAAAAAATCAACCAGAACAGCATAAAAGGGGGAAGGGACTAACAATAATAAGGATTTTCTCTCCTATATTAAACCAATTACTCATTTATTTATTATTTATTTATTTATTTATTTATCTCCAGGGTTATCATAGGGCTTGGTGCCTGCACCACAAATCAACTGCTCCTGGAGACTATTTTTTCTTTTTTGTGGCTGTTGTTTATTGTTGTTGTTATTACTATTGTTGTTACTGCTATCATTGTTGTTGGATAGGACAGAGAGAAATCAAGAGAGGAGGGGAAGACACCTTGAACCACGATCCTTAGCCGGTCCTTGCCACTTCATACCATGTGCACTTAACACACTGCGCTACAGCCCCCCTCCTCCCCACCCCCACCCCCCGCCGCCCAATTACTCATTTGACTTAAGCAGTAATGAGGAAACAAGACATATGCTCACCAATAGGATGTTGAGGGAGAAAAAAAAAATCAAAGTTAAACTCTCTTGTAGAAAATGAGTACCCTTTGGTCTATGTGATCCAAAGAGTTCTACTTTCCTCAGAGCGCTTTCTACTTTTTCACAAGGCACTCAGCAGCACTGACACTAGTTTGAATTTTAATCATCTGAGCAATCAGATGTTTTCTACTTTGCAAATAATTGTACATATATTTGCAAATGATACGTGGTTCTCACATTCCATACAGCCTATGAAGTATGACAACCATATTTGCAACAATTTAAAATAGAAAACTCAATGATATTATCCTGCCTGTATATATTTTGAACTTTTTCTTATTTTTAGACATTTTATTCACCACACTTTCCAATTTCCCTCAGGGAATAAAGCATTAAGATGCCCATCACATGATTTCATTTGATAATTAATGAATGTAAAGTAGTCCTTGGTTCATTGTTACAAACCAAATTTCTGCCTGCAGATTCTTTAGGAGTCTATCAAAAATGCACCCTTTTTTTTGGGGGGGTCCTAAAATCTCTAAATTTCTGATATTATTATCATCTTAGTATCATCAAATATGTATATTAATAGTCTATATTTCATAAACAATTTAAATAAATATAAAACTATCTAGCATGGCTAGTGACACTTCAAATAATACACTTAAAGAATATTTTTTGTTTCTAAGTAAACATTTACCTGTGGGCCAATCTGAAGTGCTTGATTTTCTGTTGCCCTTTTTCCTGATTCTGTATTGCTCAGAGTAGTCTACCACCTCCCCTCGAGGTTTCCGCCCATCAGGGGAAGGGGTGAAGAATTTGGTAAGGCCATCAATGAGCCCTTTGGTTTTCTTGTTGAACTTCAAGGGGACATTACTATCTGTGCAGAAGTCCAAGCCATCTATTCGTTCTAAATATCCTTCTTCTGATGATGATGCTGATTGGCTAGAGAGGGTGAGTTTACGTTTCCGACCCCTTCCAGGGCCAGTTCGAACTTTACTGAAGGGACCTTTTGATCTGAAGAATCAAAAACCGAAAAGGATAATTATTAAAAAAGACTCTTTCAAAGTCTTCTATATATCATATAACATTGAATTAGTAAATACCCCACAATTTATTTAAAAAATCAATTTGTTAAGAATGTTTCACATACTATAAATATCATATGAATGAGATTATTAAAAACATCTATTTCCAGGAAACCTATTGATAGTTATTTGTAGTGAAAAGAATCCTAGGTTAGGAGTCAGATGATATGTTTGAGTCACAATTTTGCTACTTACTAGCTGTATGTCTTGACCACATCACATTCTCTCTAAACAACAGTATCTTCATCCATAAAATGAGAGACCTGAGAACAACTACCATCCACTCAGGTCTAAAGTACTCCAATCTTTATACCAACTCAGAGTTACATTTTATCACTAAACAGATGGGTTACTTTCTGAATGTCAGAATGAAGAGATTATTTTAGGAAAACTGAAGTTTGATACTATGAGCTACAATACTGACTTTGTATAGTTCAAACTACTAATGCTAGTACTTTTCAGTTCTACTAAGTTTAAGATACTCTCATCTGCAGAAATGGTAGATGAAATTTTTGACAATAAAGAAAAGTTTAGAGGCCTACAGATATTTTACATAAATAACAACAAAAGGAATTACAATAGAGATACACAAGAAAGAAAAGAGAATTAGCTACTGAATCTTGCCCCACCTACACAAGACATAGCCCAGTTTCCAAGTCCACGGGGGCTAACTATATTTCTGACTTCTGCTAATCGATGAAAAACTCACATTATTTTACATCAAGAAATAGAACTGGGCACGTAGTCCGGGAGGCGGCGCAGTGGATAAAGTATTGGACTCTCAAGCATGAGGTCCTGAGTTCAATCCCCAGCAGCACATGCAACAGAGTGATGTCTGGTTCATTTTCTCTCTCCTTCTATCTTTCTCATTAATAAATAAAATCTTTTAAAAAAAAAAAGAAATAGAACTGACAATTAGTCATAACCTCAACATAAGCAGCTCTCCAATGACATGTTCCATCTAACAGAAATAAAGTACTAAGGGAGCAGGTAAGATAGCTCACTTGTATAGTGCACTTGCTATGACCTAGGCTCAAGTCCAACCCCAACCACACTGACAGAAGCTCTAATGCTCAAGTGTCTTCCTCTCTATCTATCTCTGTCTCATTCTGTTTGAATAAGACAGCCTAGGTTGGTGAAACCCCAGTGATTACCAATAATAATAGTAATAATAATTACTGAGAATGTATCAAGAATGACATTTGTGAAATGCTACATAACTTTATTTCCATAGTATTAATTTATTTGTCAAGAGAAAGACTGAGACCAAAGCATGACACATTTCTGGCATATGGTGATGTTCAGGGATTGAACCTGGGACCTATGGGGTCTTAAGCATGAAAGTCCAGTGCATTGTAGCTGCAATACCTGTCCCACCCCCCCACCCCAACACCCTCCCCCTTTTTTTTTTTTAAGAAAAACAGTATAAAACGATGGTTAAAGGGCAGTACTAGTACCAGACTACTTGAGTTTTAATTCCACTTCAACACTATCTATATACTTGTGTAAGTTAATCACTCTATTCTGTAGTTTCCTCCTTTGAAAAAAAATGAGTGCCAACAGCACCTCCTTCATTGTACTGTGGAGAATTACATGATCTAACACATGTAAAGCACTTAGAACAGTGTCTTGGCACTTTGATTAAGGCTTAAAAAGTGTTAGCCAGGGGGCCAGGAGGTGGCACACCTGGTTAAGTGCTCACTTTACAGTGCACAGGAACCCGGGTTCAAGCCCCTGGTCTCCACCTACAGGGGGAAAGCTACACAACTGTTGAAGCAGGGCTGCAGGTGTCTCTCTGTCTCTCCAGTTTGAAAAAAAAAAAAGTGTTAGCCATCATTGTTATATGAAAGTGCCCATTTTAATAACTATGTCTTTTTCACAAAGCAAACAAGTGAGTCCTATAGAGAAGACCCTATCCTTTTCTCCCCTCACCTTGCCACAAGTACAACTTACACCGTGTTTTGTTTCTTTAACCTGTTTTTTGGACGTCCTATTGGATTAGCATAGCGCCGTTTTATCTGTGCTGCCTTCTTCTGTAGAAGTTTCCGTCCTTTTTTCCTAGGTCGACATATCTGACATATCCACATGCCTATAAAGAAAGAAAATTCCACACAAAATGATAAACATACATTTAAAGGTTTCAGATGCCGCAGGCACTCTTTACTGGTTTCAGATCAAGGGCTTTATTTAAAAACTGATGAAAGTTCCCCTAAAACATAAACATGAAAACATACACACAAAATTCTAGAAACTATGAAGAGATTCACATCTACCTTAGAGTGCCTCTCAGTAAAAATCATACTCTACACCTATAACCTAGATATTGGTTCCAAATTATTATTTTGTAAGAAAAGTTAGGTTTCCATAGAGGATTGGTTGATTCTAGCACACAAGCCGGGAAAGCATGATACGAATCACCTGTGGTGCTAGAAAATAAATAAATGCTCAAAAGATGATGGAGTCAACCTGAAGAAGTCCCAATAGTCATATCTGGGTCAATTTGAACAAAGAAGTAACAAAAAGCAATGGAAATAGATTATAATCCACTGAATAAAGCAATGTCCGTAATTCCATAAGGATCATCAACAACTGAATTTATGAAAGGGATAGTTCTCCCTTAAATTATACTTTCAATAAACAGTGTAAATTGATAATGAAAACAGAAAAATTATCATTATACAAATACCAAAGTAAAAATTGCTACATGTGGGAGTTGGGTGGTAGCGCAGAAAGTTAAGCGCACATGGCACAAAGTACAAGGACTGGCATAAGGATCCCGGTTCGAGCCCCCGGCTCCCCACCTGCAGGGGTATTCCTTCACAGGTGGTGAAGCAGGTTTGCAAGGTCTATCTTTCTCTCCCCCTCTCTGTCTTCCCCTCTTCTCTCCATTTCTCTCTATCCTATCTAACGATGACAATAATAATAACTATAACAACAATAAAAAACAACAAGGGCCACAAAAAGGGAAAATGAAAAAATAAATATAAAAAAAAAAGCCCTGCTATATGTAAGAATCAATGATGGGTGCCAGAGTTAGCAGGTCAGGCAGAAAAAGAGTAACTTTAAAGTGTTTCTCAGAATTCTCTCCTGTAATCATAAATCAAAGTTAACATTACTATCAATAGTAATGATACGCCAGTATTTATCCCTGTTACAAATACACTGAGAGGTGTATCACTTTTGTGATTTCATATTAGATGTTTCATTGTTTATTTTGCTTGTTTTAGTAGTTTTTGTTTAACAGAAAGAAATTGAGAGGGTACACGAGGAGGGGGTAGAGAGATAACTGCAAAACTGTTTCACTGCTTGTGAAGCTTTCCCCCTACATTTGGAGACCAGGACTTGAATCTGTGTCCCTGCCCATTGTAAGGTGTGTGCTCAGCCAGGTATGCCACTGTCCTGCCTCACTTTTGTGATATTCATGTCAGACTCCATTACCTCAATTTCACCCTGATAAAGCAGGTAACCTAAATCTATTAAATAACTCACCAGTACTTTTCAAAGATCTCACAATCAGGAACAATAAAGTCTGAGGGTTTAACACAGACTAGAAAAGACTACGACAATCTGACAGCTACAATATAATGTCACGTTCTATATTGGATTCTGGATAAGAAATTCAGGGGGGGTCGGGCGGTAGCACAGCGGGTTAAGCGCACATGGCACAAAGCGGAAGGACCGGCGTAAGGATCCCGGTTCAAGCAGTGAAGCAGGTCTGCAGGTATCTTTCTCTCCTCTTCCCTGTCTTCCCCTCTTCTCTCCATTTCTCTCTGTCCTATCCAACAACGACAACAGCTATGACAACAATAACAACTACAACAAGCACAACAACAAGAGCAACAAAATGAGAAAAATAGCCTCCAGGCGCAGTGGATTCGTAGTGCAGACACAGAGCCCCAGCAATAATCTTGGAGGCAAAAAAAGATATTTACTCTTCTGATACACATTAACTTAAGTCTTCTAAAGATAGCAAAAGCACCTTTAAAAAAAAAAATCAACTAAAATTCAAAAGTAGAATAATGTTCTTGCAATCCTCCAAAAAGAGAATATCAAGTATCTTATAAACATTTTAATTAAGAAACCTAAAAGCAGAAATGCAGCCTGGCAAGTGATTCAGCAGCTCGAGCATGTGCATTGCAAGCCTGAGGCACAGGGTTCAATCCCCAGCACCACATATAATGAGGGAAGTATTCTGACCTCTAGCTCTCTCACACAAAGTAGTTCCTATTAGAAATATTTATATTAGTATTTTTTTATTTTAACACAGAACATAAAATGTACTTTTATATAGTCAACAATATTTATACGCTTTTCCCATATTTGGGAGCTACTCCCTTCCCTGATCCAGCTTTCCAGCCCTTTTTCCAGCCATGACATCATCTCCCCAGACAATAACCTGGGTCCACCTGCATATCAGATGTCAGACTCAGGCAAAAACTAGTGAAGTCATGGGCCGTCTGTAATATACCTAAAATAGACCTACTAGCTATCTCCAAAATGGAGACCCCAACTCTTCATCTTCAATATTCCAGCCTTTAGGTTCATGATTAGTAACCAATTTGTATGGCTTTATATGTTAACTCTTTTTCAGTCACCAGGTTCCAGATGCTACCATGATACCAACTGGACTTCCCTGGGCATATGACCCCACCAATGTGTCCTGGAGCTCTGCTTCCTCTGAGTCCTGCCCCACTAAGGAAAGAGAGAGACAGGCTGGGTGTATGGATTGACCTGCCAACGCCCGTGTTCAGTGGGGAAGCAAATACAATAGCCAGACCTTCCATCTTCTGCACCCCATAATGACCCTGGGTCCATACTCCCAGGGGGTTAAAGAGTAGGAAAGCTTCAGGGGAGGGGATGGGATGGGATACAGAGCTCTGATGGTGGGAATTGTACCCCTCTTATTCTATAGTCTCGTCAGTGTTTCTATTTTATAAATAAATAAATATTTAAAAAATTAAAATCCAAAAAAAAATGTACTTTCATTTGTACTTCCAGCTTTATTTTGATGTTTCTTACCTTTTGGCATCCGGGTAAGTGGTGGGTCACAGCACTCCATGTGAAATCCTCGGTCACAGGAATCACAAAAGAGCATGTTATCCTGAAATAGAGAACAGACGGTTATATTTGGCCATATGAAACAAAAACACACAAGAAAATAGTATCTAAACTTACAAAGTTTCAATATTTTTATTATGAAGATTAATTACTTTAAGAGCTTCCTTAATTTTTATTAACTGAGTAAACTAAATAGTTCTAGAATTAACAAGTTTTGCTTTATCCAATTTTTTTTTCTTTCTTTCTGATAGAGACAGAGAAACTATGGGAGATTGAGGGAGGTAACCTAACACTGTTTGCCCCCTGCAGATGGTGTCTAGGAGCTTAGAATTGGGTCCTCACACATGGTAATATTTGTACTCTACGAGGTAAGCCTATCCAATTTTTAATAAAGACCTACAGTTCCATTACTCCTAAGTTTATTCAGTTACTATATATAAACTTAGTCTGTTTAATTTTCCAAATAAAAGAAAAGGACAGCATGAATCCCTCCATAGTGCTCAAATTTCATGAGTATGAGGCCAGGTGGTGGCACACCTGGTTGAGCACACATTACAGTGCGCAAGGACCCAGGTTCAAGCCCCTGGTTCCCTCCTGTAGGGGGGAAGCTTCATGAGTGGTGAAGCAGGGCTGCAGGTGTCTCTATGTCTCTCTCCCTCTCTATCTCCCTCTCCCCTCTTGATTTCTGGCTGTCTCTATCAAATAAAGACAACAAAAACATTTTAAAAATATAAACATTTTTTAAAAATTACATGAGTATATCTCTTTTAAAGTATCTTAGCCTCTGCAAATATATGTATTAGATGCATTAGTAACTGTCTGGAAATAACCTGTCTCAATACACAAATACTTTAAACTACGAAATGCAGTTTTCAAAGACTATTGTTCTAAATTCTGTTGAACCAACTGACTGAAAAATAGTTAACCATACTTAGAGGAAAATATCAGTTACATATGCTACTACTAAAACAAAGTATCACTGGAAGGCAAGATACTCACTGCATTTTTGCCTTGATCTCGACAGGAGCTGCATGTTTTACACTCGATGCATTGCCATCGTAAGGCCTTCACTCTAACCGTTAGTTCAGGGGAAAACTTTAAACAGGATGGATGACCTAATGAAAGGAAATTCACTAATAAGTACTCAATCACTTTTTTTTTTCTAGGAGAGGCCTCAGAGAAGTGGGCAACCAGTTTATTGAGAGAGAAAGCAAGCAGATATACCTATTGCACAGGGAGAAGGTTAAGGTAATCATTAACCCAAAGACAAAACAACACATTCTGACCTATAAACTATTTGATCACATGTGAAGAGTTACCAGCTGTGGTATATATACACAATGGAATACTATTCAGCTATTAAAAATGGTGACTTCACTGTTTTCAGCCGATCTTGGATGGACCTTGAAAAAAATCATGTTAAGTGAAATAAGTCAGAATCAGAAGAATGAACATGGGATGATCTTACTCTCAGGCAGAAGTAGAAAAACAAGATCAGAAGAGAAAGAACAAGTAGAACCTGAACTGGAATTGACATATTGCACCAAAGTAAAAGACTCTGGGGTGGGTGTGGGGAAGAATACAGGTCCAAAAAAGGATGACAGAGAACCTAGAGGGGGTTGTATTGTTATATGGAAAACTGGGAAATGTTATGCATGTACAAACTATTATATTTACTGTCAAATGTAAAACATTAATTCCCCAATGAAGAAATTTTAAAATAAATAAATAAACAAAAAGTGAAGAGTTACCATACAAGCTTTGATCACAAGCTCACAATGCAATTTTCCCCGGGGGGAAAATTACAGGCACTTCAGAGGAGGGAGGCAGTTGAGTAACAGGAGTTTGCAGTGGTTTTCAAGTTTGGTCAAACACAATATACAGTAATTCATGGCCTTTGTTTTAAGGGGAGAGGAGGGGCATGTGCAGAAAGGTAGACCCCATCCAGAGAAGCCATCCATCATTAGTTCAGGAGGTTGGGGGAACCTGCCACTGGCTCGACCCTGGGTGGGAGAGAGCCTGGGGTCAAACCACTCAGATCTTATGGAAACAACAGCCTGGACTTCCCAGGCAGTGGGCCCACTCTCCAACAATGTGCCTTTGTCTTCACTAGATAATCCAACTCACAAATAATCCACTACATGCCTGACATGGCCACTCTTATTCTCTATACTCAAGAGAACTAAAAGAAAGCATTATTCATTCAATCAACTTCCATGTATTTACTATGGAACCTGGGTTGCTAATAACTGATTGTTAAAGCAGGACTAATATATATAAAACTTTCAAGTTATATATAAGTATATAATTAATTACCAAGCCAAATAAATACAGTTTATAAATACAGTAGTGCTGAAAAGGATATATTCACTCAATAAATATTTATCATCTAACTGCCAAGTCAATCACTTTTTTAACTGCATTAAATAAAATTAAAAAAGAATTTTATCTTAAACCAAAACATGTATCAAAGACAAGATACTCCTAGAAGAATGCTATACCTCTCATAAAGATTTGGTCCTCTAATTCCGTTTTATTAACATACTAAATAGAACTTAGAACCCCTGCCCCCTCTACATAATATGATTTAAAAAATTTGACAAACTCCTAACTTTCATTAATTGTTGTTAAGCCTCCATAAAAATATTATATGTGGATGCATGATTGTATGCATATAAATATATCTGGGTCATCTTTGGTAAACAAGAACAATCCTAGTCTATAGATCTATACACTGGGAAGGAAAAGGATTTTACATTTCACTTTCTACCCTTCTATGCTCTCATTTTAAAGTCATGCTACTTTTACTAACTAAAACTGTATGATGACATCTCGTTACTTAGTATGAGTTGTCTGCTCATAATTTAAGGCATTCAAGATAAACTAAAACTTAAGCACATTTTTCTAGTGATACAAACAGTAACCAAAAACAAAGGGGAAAAAATATTTCCTCTCCTAAGAGTCAGTCAATTTGATTTCAAATATCTTCTTCTATGCCTAAAGAAATTTCACTTTCATGAGACAGAAAGTGTATCATGAGGGGGGCCGGGTCATGGCTCACCTGGTTGACAGCACATTACAGTGCACAAGGACCCAGGTTCAAGCCCCACTCCCCACCTGCAGGAGGAAAGCCTTGCAAGTGGTGAAGCAGGGCTGCAGGTGTCTCTCTGTCTCTCTTCCTCTCTATCTTCTCCTCCCTCTCAACTTCTCTCTGTCTCTATCTAATAAATAAATAAAGATAACAAAAAAAAATTTTAAGTGTGTCATGAGTAGGGGTAGACAGCATAATGATTATGCAAAGAGACTCTCATGCCTGAGGCTCCAAAGTCCCAGGTTCAATCTCCCACACCACCATAAGCCAGAGCTGAGCAGTGCTCTGGTTAAGTACAAAAAAAAAAAAAAGTATATCAACACATCACTAATAAAAAGAAAATGAGAAAGGAGGTTGAAATCTTACTTTACTATAACCTATTATCTTAGAATAGCCATTTTCATGTTGTGTTTTTCCTTAACTTACCAAAAGTCCTTACACAACTTTAATATAAAAGGGTATGTAGTTGGGGTTTGCTTTTCATTATTTCATTCAAATAAATTCTTCGTTTATTTACTTACTTTTACCAGAGTACTGCTTATCTTTGACTGGTGTTGGGAACTGAACTTGGATCTTAGCTTCAGGAATGAAAGTCTTTTCACATAACCATTATGCTATCTCTCTAGCCCTAAACATTATAATTGTTGAACTGATTATATGCCACCAAAATGACAAACTGTGATCTACTTAACCATTTTCCTACTGTGAACCACTTAAGAATATTACCCATAATAGAAAAAAAAAAAAAAAAGACACCAAAATAAATTGTTTCCCATCTACAGATTCTCTTTTTAAAAATTAATTCCTTAGTATAAATTCCTGGAAGTGAGATTGATAAATAAAATGAAATGTACATTTTTATAGCTATAAAGGTAGACATACACTGCCAAAGTATAGTCCAAGCCCTATGATTTACTACCTAGTGGCATGAACAAAGTACAAATGCTTTACCACAATTTCATCAGCTCTAGATTTGGATTCTCTTACATTTAAAGTTTTATTATGATAAAGGCAAATAAAGTGACACTTGACAGCTGCTTTAGTGTGCATTCCTATCATGACTTGAGTTGAACAGTTTTTCATATGTTCAAGTATTAACTTTCACTCAGATAAGCTGCCTATTGATGAGCTCTGCTCCTTGGACTTTATACTTGAAATGTAAACATATTCTATATACTTCACAGCCTCTAACTTTTTGCCATAAAATATGATTATTTTTCACCCAAATTATTCTCATTTTTTTATTTAACTTAGAATATAGACTGAGTTTCAGTTTGGGAAGCAAAATTTCATCACAGCTGGCACTTGAATAACAGTTTTGTTGAATGTGGCATTATAACACTGCTGGTGAGGTAATAATAATAATAATTCCTGGTCAGGGTTACTGTGTGGCATTTGCATATTCTTCTCATGTCTGTGTAGATTTTCTCAAATATTCAGATTTCCCTTCCATACTCCAAAAAGATAAACATTAGCTTCACTATTGTTTATCAATTGTCTCAATATAAGTGAGTGTGTGAGTGCATCCTATAATGGAAGGGTTCCTCCTCTAGAGTTGGTTTCTGACAAGTGGTCTGAATGGCCAGAATAGGTGCTGGTAACAATAATCCTAAACTGGAATAAGAAAGATGAACTATGAATGAATGAAAACAAATTGAGCGCCAAGTGGTGGTACACCTGGCTGAACGCACATGTCGCCACACACAACTTAGGTTCAAGCCCCCAGTCTGAACCTGCAGAGGAAAGCTTCTCAAACAGTAAAGCAGTGCTACAGGCTGACTCTCTCTCTCTTCCCTCTTCTCTCTCTCTCTCTCTCTCTCCCCCCCCTCCCTATTTCTCTCTGTCACTATCTAATAAAGTAAATGAAGTCTTTTTTAAAAAAGAAAACAAATTATTGTTCAGTATAAGAAGTGTTTGGAGGTTTTTTTATTTGTTTGTTTTTAAGCTTATTTATTTACTAATGAAAAAGACAGCGGGAGAGAAAGAAAGAACCAGACATCACTCTGGTACATGTGCTGCCAGGGATTGAACTTGGGACCCTTTGCTTGAGAGTCCAATGCTTTACCTGCTGCACCACTTCCTGGACCACTGGAGGTATTTATCTAGAAGTTTGGTGATGTTTATGTGACCAGAAATATGCCTTAGAAACTTAACTCTTTTTTTTTCTATTAGTGATTTAATATTGATTTACAAAATTATGAAATAAGAGGGGTATGATTCCACACCTTTTCCATCAGAGTTCTGTGTCGCCATTCCCTTTGCAATAGTTCTCCCAAGGTCACAGATATGGGTTAACTATTATATACGCCCTTTATTTTTTCCTATGGTTCTGCCTTCTCTTCCTTTCTAAGTCACACCTACACTTATTACTACTTCCAAATGTCCTTCCTTTTTATATCTTCTCTCTCCAGGACTTGATGGAATTAGAGTTCAGAGACATCTTTCCCTAACATTTCTCTTCCTCTGGGGTATGGACCAAAATTCTTTATGGGGTGCAGAAGGTAGGAATTCTGGCTTCTATGATTGCTTCTCTTCTATTTCCAGACATGAGTACCAACTCTTTAACACCCCTGTAGAGTTGTCTTCCAGAAGTGTGGGCTATATAGAGCACATTCTTTACATGCATGAGGTCCAAATTCAATCCCCTGTGTTGCATATGATGGAGTGGTTCTCTGTCTTACTCATATATAAAATAAATAAAACTTTAAAAAAAAAAAGGTAGAGGGCTATAACAAAATCTTTTCCCCATCCCCATTTTATTTCCAATTTACTTAAAACATTTTCATTTTTGTTTGTTTTATAGATTGAGATTCCCAAAATACTTGATTTGGAGAAAGGGTTCCATTATCAAAATGGTTTGGAAATCACTGCATCTTTTAACATGCCACTATATTTTTATATAATTTCTTTTAAATTTATATTTTTATGTAAATATGATCTATCTAGAGTTCATTTTGTTTTGTGGTATTATGCCTGACCTGCTCATCTACCAATCAAAAGGTATTTCTACCTTCTCTTCATGTTTTCTATATATATAAAGCTAAAAGAAAAAAATCTACATCTAGTTGATAGAATTTAATTCTTTATTATTTATTTTTTAAATTTATTTTATTTATTTATTCCCTTTTGTTGCCCCTGTTTTTTACTGTTGTGGTTATTATTGTTGTCATCATTGTTGGATAGGACAGAGAGAAATGGAGAGAGGAGGGGAAGACAGAGAGGGAGAGAGAAAGATAGACACCTGCAGACCTGCTTCATCACTTGTGAAGTGACTTCCCTGCAGGTGGGGAGCCAGAGGCTCGAACCGGGATCCTTACACTGGTCCTTGCACTTTGCGCAGAATTTAATTCTTATATGGAAGCTGGCTGCAAAAAGATGCAGCTTTTCAAAGACAGAAACTTAGCAAAAAAAAAAAAAAAAAACACCTTTCTCCTGATACCATTCTCTGATAAAAGCAAAGTACCAGTTTGAAAATACCAGTTTCCATTCCTTATCTTTATGGCTATTAAGAGATGATGCTATACTGTGATGATGGTCAGAGCCAACATTTTCTTTCTTTTTCTTTTTTCTGTATTTTTTATTATTCTTTATCTTTCATTATTACTTTATCTAGCTCCAGAACTCAATGGGAGATAGCATATAATGGTTATGCAAACAATTCTCACACCTGAGGCTCCAACGTCCTGGGCTCAACGCACAACACCACCATTAGCCAAAGCTAATGCTCTGTTTAAAACAAAACAAGCCAGAGAGAGAGAGAGAGAGAGAGATCTATAGTAGTCTCCTGCTTCCCTTTCCTCCAGATTAGAGGGGAATATAATGATTCCCCAGTGAGTTTCTACAATGTTCCAGGAATCGATCCTTAAAGCCCAGCCTAGAGTTTGTCTCTTAAACCCTTCCAACAAGTCCACTAATACCGGATGCCTGTATTAAATGTCTTTCCTTTGAAAGTATCTGATGTATTTTCTAGTTTCTGGTTTAAATCCTGACTATTGTTGGTATTTAACACACTTCACTACTGTCACTGATAATTAAGAGAATGATCAAAGATAATGCTGGTCTACTAGGCCTTTCAGTAAGCTTTGTAAGTTCTTAAAATGTTAACAGCAAGAACATCTCTGGAGGTGACAAATTAGGAGAGTTCACAGAATCTTTTTTAAAGAGCAAAATTTCACACAATTCACTAAATTGCAATGTCAACACTCTTACTTCCCAAAGTGACATATGTAAGTTTCTATCAAGAAAAATAAATCTGCTATCACCCTGGTTCTATTCATGGAACCTGAGGCATAAGTCAAGACAAGCAATGACTATTAAATCAGCAATAACTTCAAACTGATTGCTGTGATTTAAGCAGATGTTTGACAGTGAAACAGAGATCAAAGGGGAAAATAAGCCTACGTAAAGCTTTATTTTAACCTTACTAAAATTGACTGAGTAAGAAATTTTAGCTATATATTTAAATCTTTTCCTCATCTAGAAGTTTATATGAAGCCTGAGATAAAACATTACTTTCATAAGGATATAGAATACAAACTCAGTTAAATATATTTCCCTCTTATCTAACAACACACTTTAGAAAGAATACAGGAAGGAGATCACATACCACTGTTGCCACAGTCAGCACAGGAGATGAGTTCCTCTGGCTTTTTTTCTCGGTTTTGTTCTTTTGTACCAAGACAGAAACTGCAGATGGGAATTGGTTCAGCAACCGGCTATAAAAAACACACAAAAAAATTCATTTATATACTAGCATTCCTCACTGTATCAACAGAATGACAGTGAAAGTAAAGGTATGATTCCTATGAAAGTTACTGATAACATCAGGACAACTTTATCACTCGCCTAAATTTCTAACCAATTAGGTCATCTTTTACAAAGCCTCTTGGGTTGAGTCTTTATAAATTGCCCTTGTAATGATCATATTGATCACATAAAAAAAAAAAAAAAAAAAAAAAACAGTGCAGTAAGGATTTTAAAAAGCATACTCTTCATTTAAGATTAAAAAGTCTGGGGCCAGGTGGTGGTCAGTATATATAAGGATTCCGGTTTAAGTCCCTGGTGGGAGGGGGCTGGGGAAGTTTCATGAGCCATGAAGCAGTGCTGCAAGTGTTTCTTTCTCCCTCTTCCCTCTTGATTTCTGTCTCTATTCTAAATAAATTCAAAAAAGGATTAAAAAGTCTAGTTAAATATAAGTGCTGGTCATAATAAGAGAGCTGACAAGCTAAAAGAACACAGAAGGCACTTTAGGCTGTAAGATAAAAACAGAAATAAAGGAAAGAACTAGAAGTACTATTGAAGATTGTTTTCAGCAGTGACTTTAGAGTTTGTCACTTCCCTAGTATAACAGTCTGTCTAGTAAGGAAACTCCCCTAAAAGGTAAATTTTTATTAATTCATTATATTGATTATCTTAATTTTTACTAAGTATTCTAACCTTGAGGGTATAGTAGTGAATAAAGAAGACAAAGTCTTGAGCTTCACAAGTGATGAAGCAAGTATTATAGCTATCTCTCTTTCTCTCTCCTTAGCTGCCCTTCCCCTCTCAATATCTCTCTGTTCTGTCTAATAAAGTAAATTTTTAAGAAGTCTTCACTTTCAGAGTTTATGCTGAATGCTAAAGCAAACTGAAGATAGTTTAAAAAAAAAAAAAGTCTTCTATACTCAATATTGGACAATATTCAGTGTAATGACTGGCTCATTTTCACATACAATGTATATTAAATTACTTCAGCAGCCTAGCTACAAAAGAAATACACATCGGTTCAGATAAAGAGTCCCCTGTAACACATAATCACAGAAGAGATGGAGATACCTACATTCTGAGCAGCAGCTGTAGAGCAGGACAGAGTCAGTATCATTATTCAAACCAAGTTATAATTGACATGCATTGGGTATAGCTCAGTACTTGGTTTGTCTGCTACTACTTCTGAGTGATAGATTAGATCATATTTAACAAAATAAACATATAACAAAGAGGAAAAGAGTCTGCTTTTTGTCTTTTAGATAGAGGCAGGGAGGGAAGGAGGGAGGGGAGGAGGGACAGAAGAGAGAGAAACCATAGCATCAAAGCTTCCTTAAACACCTTAAGGACTAGGCTAGAACCTGGGTCGCACACATGGCAAGGTAGCATACTACCCAAGTGAGCTATTTTGCTGGACCAGAAAAGACAAAGTCTGAAAACCATTTACTGTTCCACAGCAAAAGAAATTTTGTCTTGAGGGCTGGGTGGTGGCACACCTGGTTGAGAGCACATGTTATAATATGCAAGGACCCAAGTTCGAGCAGCCAGTCCCGACCTGCAGGGGGAAAGTTTCAAAAGTGGTGATGCCGTGTTGCAGGTCTCTCTCTCTCCCTCTCTCTCTCTCTCCCTCTCTATCACCTCCTTCCCTCTCAATTTCTGGCTGTCTCTATCCAATAAATAAAGATTTAAAAAAGAAAAAAAAAGAACTTTTGTCTTTAAAATTTTAAACTAGAAATTAGTGTCTTTAAACACTCCTTACTAATGGCAGGCAATGTTAATTATCTGAAGGACTCTAAACAGCAATTCAAAAGGATAGATGTACCCCTGGATTCAGAGCAGCACTGTTTACAATCAACCTAACTACCCACCAACAGATGATTAGATAAAGGAACTGTGGAATATATACTCAATGAAATAATTTACATTGCACTCTTCTGGGTAAAATAGATGGAAATCATGGGGGCTATACTAAGTGAAGTATGTAAAAATCAAAGCCATATACCAAATGGTTTCACACATATGTGGAATATAAATGACTATGAACTTGCAGAAAATAATGAGCAGATTAATTCTTAGACTCTGTGAAAGCTATGGAGATGATTATCAGAGGGAAAAGGCAGGGATGGATGTGAGGGTGGGGGCAGTGAGGTAGTGGAGGAGTCTCTTAGTTGTGATGCCACAAGAATTCTGGCAGTGGGTGTACCTGAGAAACAAAAATTACTTAAAATAAGCAACTCCGACAGAAAGTACCATGAGTTGGCACTAAGTCTGACAGTTCAGTAATAGTCTTAGTAATCAATCAATATTCTATTGTTTACAAAGAAATTTCAGAGTACTTTTACATTTTCACTATGGAGACCCATTTTCATTAAATTTCTTAAAAACAGAGTAGATTTGTAGCAGGAGGCTACCGCATTCTAGAAATTGTCCTAGGTTGCTTACACACCATGTTGAGATCTACACGAGAATCACCAGATGGCAGCATTGAGGTAAATACATAGTACAATTTCTGACAGCAATAGACAGTTTAGTAGCTTTGTGTTGTACTTTTGGAAATAAGTTTTAAAAACAAGACAATCTGGTGTACTGAATCAAAGTAAAAGACTCTGGGGTAAGTGGGGGGGTGCGGTTTCAGGTCCTAGAACATGATGGCAGAGAAGGACCTAGTGGGGGCTGAATTACTACGTGGAAAACTTATGCATGTACAAACTATTGTATTTTACTGTCAACTATAAACCATTAATCCAATAAAGAAATGATTTTTTAAGAAAAAAAATTTAAAAATAATAATAATAATACAGTTTTTCCCGGTGATCTCTAATATGTGAGGATTAAACAATGAAGGAAAATAATTTTTAGACAATGTTTTGTAATATCCTAAATTTGAGAGCATATTTTAGATATCCAGATATATCATCTGTAGATACTCCCGCCTTTGAGTCTAATTTTCATTTTCTCCCAAGACATATCTTTGTTTTATTTTGTTCTTTGATTTTGAAAAAATATTACATACTTCTAATTGTCTCCCTTTTCTAGTCTTTTGAGGAACTAAAATCTACCTTTACACTGTCTCTGTTCTTAAATATTGACTGTATGATTAGGGAGGAGGGGATCGATTCAATATTGACTTACAAAATTACATGTCAACAGAGGTATAATTCCACACCGTTCCCACCACCAGAGTTCTGAATCCCAAGTCCTTCCATTGCAAACCACCGTGGTTCTCCCAAAGTTGCAGACATGGGTTAACTGTCACCTCTACAACTATCTGTCTCTATTTGTACATAACTTCCCACTTTGTCTTCCAGGTCCAGTCCTCTCTTCCCCTCCAAGCCACTCATGACCTTATTACTACTTCTAAATGTTCCTCCCCTTTTCCCTTCTCTCTCTGCAGGTCCAGATGGAGCTTGGCGTTCAGAGTACTTTTATCCTCTTCCTCCTACCACTTCTCCTCCACTAGGAGTATGGATCAAAGCACAATTATTTGTTAACATTATAATGGAAACAAATTGACAGCTGGAAGGTGTTTATATTTATCAAGACAGTTAAGTAATTTTTAATACTCTTCTAGTCATGCAAGTTCTTCATTCCTTTATTTTTCCTTTGATAAACTTATGCTACTCCCAGATAATTTCTCATGGCTTATATCTCAATTTTTTCCTTTTTACTGTTCCCACAGACTGCTAGGTAAGGATTCTAAAAGAACCCCAGGCCTCTTCCTTTGCCCCATAGGCTTATTACACAGTATGTAAAGTAAACATTTACTGGAATCAAAATAGAGCAAAATAATGCATAGTTTCAAACAAGTTTACCTGTTACTTACTCAAAGCCTCTCTTTGTAGAGTCAGTAATCTTCAGGGGAACTATGCATGGGTTAGATTTAATCTCCTTAAATTCTGAAGAACCCCATATAGTATCAAGCACTGTTTGTTTAATAAACATTTTTAGGATATCTTTTCTTGAAAAGTATGCAGCTATATACATAACATGAATGGCCATTTTCCATTATGTATAGTCTACAGTGAGGTGATTTGTACAATTTTAATCAGTTCACATAACCCATAAGCCAATACAAAGCATTAATAAGGGCATTAAATTGAACTCATCTTTATGATGATGAGCTCATTCAATGGCTTCTACAATTAGACATAACAAAATTACTAGAGAAAGAAAATGTTACAGACTTATATCAGTAATGATAAATTTCAATTTATACTTTTACTATGTATACAATTTGCTGCAAATTTAGGTAAAGAAACAATCATCTGCCAAGATACTATATCAATTTCTATTTCCTAGTCAGAACTATATAAAAATGATAATACGCATATTTGTTGAATTCAAATAATATGATAAGTGATATACCTTTTACATATCCATTAATTATCCAAAAGCTCACTTGTCTGTCAGTGATAGATCAATTTCTTCACATTTCAGCCAGATATGATACTGCCAAGCTATTACAAGGCAGTTATTTTGCCTCTCCTTTCTTTTTTACCTTTTTTTTAATATCTTTATTTATTGGATAGAGACAGCCAGACATTAACAGGGGGTGGGGGAAACAGAGAGGAGACAGACAAAAAGACACCTGCAGCCCTGCTTCACCACTCACAAAGCTTTTCCCCTGCAGGGGGGGAACCAGGACCTCGAACCCAGTTCCTTGCACATTGTAACATGTGTGCTCAACAAGGTGTGCCACCACCCGGCCCCGCCTCTCCTTTCCTTTGGAAATCTTTCTTTCCTTTTTAGTTTATTTTTTTGATCTCTATTGGTCTCTCTAATTTTATCACTATATTCAACCTTCTTTTCTTTTCTTTTTTTTTTTGTATCAAAAAGTTTTATTGAAATGTATCAATGACAAACAGACATAAAACTCAAAAGTTTGGCTCTTGGGGGAGGGTGGGGGGCGGCGGACCCGGTGAGGCGAGGTTGTCCTTTTATACAGTAGAGGGGTGCGGGGATGGCCGCCCCCCCCAAAGTGGCCGGGCACGGGGGTTAGAAGGCAGCCTGTACATTGGGGCAGGGTGGCGGTCACCTCGGGGCAGCGAGGTAAGAAAATACAGCTTTAGGTCAGTCTCTCTGTGCTAGGAAGGAAGGGAGGAAAGCAGGGAAGACTCAACTTGCAGCAGAGGCCCCCTCCCCGCTAGGCTGTGGGAAGGGCCCAGTAGCAGGTGGGGGCAAGGACACGCGGTCACACAGAACGCGTCCCTGGTCCCCAGGACAAGGAGGTCTTATCAGTCTTGAGGGTCTTAAACAAGGAGGTTCTCTTCCGGGAGTCATGTGACGCCCGCCTCCCCGCCAGCCTGGGCTCAGCTGTCAAGAGGGACGTGGGGTGGCCGCCACCACCACCTCTGGGGGGCTGGTTACACGTGGGGGTGTCGGGAGCCGGGCCCCCAGTGCAGAGGGCGTGACCTCTGCAAAGATACCCAAAGATACCCAAGAGGGGACATGGGGGTGGGGGAGAAGAAAATTAATAAAAGATCAGCAGTAAAAATACTTTTATTCCACCCTCCAGCCCCCCCCCCCGCCCCCACACACGGTTCCTCTGGTGCCCAAGGTAATGTTTACAATCAGGAAAAAAGTGTGTTTTTTTTGGGGGGGGGAGGGGAGACGGGGAGGGGAGACGGGGAGGGAGTGGGGGTAAAAACAGTCAAATCACAGAGATTTCTGTCCGGGCAGACGGACAGATGGACGGCGGGCTCTAGTCGTCCTCTTCACCCTCGTCCTCAGGCTCCCGCTTCCTCTTCTGACCTTTCTCTTCTTCGCCAAGCTCCTCCTCCTTGTCCTCGTCCTCATCCTCAGACCTCCCCGTCATTGTATGCTTCGTCCTCCTCCTCCTCTCCGCTCACGTCTTCCTCTTCTCCCTCTTCCTCCTCCTCCTCTTCCTCTGCAGGGGTGGGAGTGTCCTCGTCATACTCTTCCTCATCCTCCTCCTCCTCGTCGTCGTCCAGCCCTTCCACGTAGCCCTCGGCGTGTTGTGCTGGTCGTAGCCGTCCAGGTACATGAGCTGCGGGAGGAGCTTGAACACGTTTTCCCGGTAGTCATTCAGGTTGGTCACCTCACAGTTGAAGAGGTCGAGGCTTTTCAGGCTTCCTAACTTCTTTGGCGGTTCTATCGTGCTGAGGTCTTTGATTTTGTTGCCACTGAGATTCAGGTGTGTGAGGCTCATACACTTTTCTGCCAAGACTTCCAGGCCCCCTATGATTCTGTTGTCACTTAATTCAAACTTCTTGAGCTTGTTGAGCTTTGGCAGGTTGGCGACAGAGGTGAGGCCCACGTTGATCATGCTCAGGAACTCCAGCTCCTCGAACTCCTCCGTGAGGCCCCCGATCTTGCCCTCGAAGGAGCGGCAGTTGTCCAGACAAGCTCTTTCACGTCAGAGGGCGTCCGGTTCCGCAGCTCGAGGTGGATGCGCTTGTCCAAGTTCATGCTGGGTCTGCAGAGGCGGCGGCTGCTGTCTATATTCAACCTTCTACATAGATTGATAACTCTAGTTTTTATTTTCTGCATATTGCTACCAGATTAATCCCTATTAAACATTTTTAATCCATTTCCTTGACTGGCTCAAAAGTTTAAAAAAACACTTGGATTTACAACCTCTCCCCTCCACTATACTAGATACCAACATTCTCTTCCTCTACTCCTAATCTACTATCTTTAGAAATCATATATTATGCTCTCTCTCTCTCTCTCTCTCTTCAAGTTATTTTATCCTATCCTTCAAAGTTCTTTGTATATCTACCTCTAAGAATTAGCTTGTTTTGCCACATAGAGGTATCAACTGAGCCAAGTTACTTGATCTATGGTGTAAATATAAAGTATGAGCAACACTATCATCCTGGGCCATTTATTTATTATTATGTTTAGACAGAGAGAAGCACTTTATTACCATTCCACCATGCATGGAGCGTTTCTCTAGTGCTGTCCATGGTGCTTGCTCCAATGTGTTGCCAGGGCTCAAGCCAGGGTCTTGAATATGGTATGGTATCGGTATACAGATTACCAAATGAGCTATCTCTGTGGTCCTGGATTAGATTCATCTTAATTCATACTAGGCTGTATGTTACCCACATTAAAAGCAAAATTCTTGAAGAAATTCATTTATGGTGCTTCTCCTCTATCTAAAACTGGGGATGAAAAAACTGGCCTGTGACACAGTGTTGCAAATGTACAAAGCCCAAGCATTACATTAATATTTTTCTATGCTAAAAACATGTAATATAAATGTAAAGTGACAGCATAAAAAGTAAAAGATGTGGGGCCTGGGAAGGCAGGATAATAGTTATGCAAAAGGCTTTCATGCCTGAGGCTCAGAGGTCCCAGGTTCAATCCCCAGCACCACCATAAGGCAGAGTTGAGCAGTGCTCTGGTGGGACGGACGGGGATGGGGAGACACACACACACACACACACACACACACACACACACACACACACTACGTGAATCAGAGCTGGCTCACTCAGTAGGGGTTGTCTTCCATGTCTAGGTCCCTAGGTTTAATCTTAGCCTGGGAGAGGACCATCAACAGTAAAGAAGGAAGTTCCATAAAAAGTGAAATGGTGTTGTAGTGTCTGAGTCTGTCCCTCCTTCCCTTCCTCTCCTTCAAGAAAATAATGAATTAAAAAATTGGGCCAAGGAGGTCACTCAGCAATACTAATACTATCATGCATGAAAGACCTTGGGTTCATTTGCCAGTGTCACATTAAAAAGAACAAGATATTCAACAAAACTTCATGTTCATAACATTTTCAAACAATCTGCAATAGAAGATGGGGAGATAGGGGCTCTCCAAGTAGATCTCACATCTTACCATGTGTGAGGCCCTGGATTTGAACCCAGCACCACATGGAAGCACCACAGCACCAAAGTAAACTCAACGAATGGTGAAGTAGTGCTGAGGAAGTGTTCTCGTGTTCGTTCGTTCTGTCTCTCTCTCTCTCTCGCTCTCTCTCTCTCTCTCACACACACACACACACACACACACACGAATGAAAATGTCATCTCAGTGAGTCACTCATGCATGAGGCCACAATGCTAAAGGACAGGAATGAGGAGGGGAAAGGGAAAAGAGGGGAGACTGCAATCATGGCGTTTATTCTAGTCAAATAAGGATCTATGTTAAGTAGCACTTTAGCAAATAGCATGATTTCCTCAAAACATACTAAAAGTAATAACTGATACCTATTTGATAAGATGTACAATGTTCTACAGTAAGACACCCAGTGTTTGGGGGGGGGGTAGATAACATAATGGTTATGCAAAGAGACTCTCATGCCTGAGGCTCCAAAGTCCCAGGTTCAGTTTCCCACACCACCATAAACCAAAGCTGATCAGTGCTCTGGTTTAAAAAAAGGAAAAGAAAAGAAGAAAGACAGACAAAAGACTACCAGTATTATGGATCGACCTGTCAACATCCATGTTCAGCGGGGAAGCAATTACAGAAGCCAGACCTTCCACCTTCTGCATCCCACAATGGCCTTGGGTCCATACTCCCAGAGGGTTAAAGAATAGGAAAGCTATCAGGGGAAGGGATGGGGTACAGAGTTCTGGTGGTGGGAATTGTGTGGAGTTGTACCCCTCTTATCCTATGTTTTAGTCAATGTTTCCATTTTATAAATAAATAAATATATATATAAATAAAGACTCCCAGTGTTTGAAACTGGAAGGGAGTGTCAAAAAATTATATATTATTTCCCTCAAGATAAAAATCATTGCCAAAGGTATATACATGGCAAATAATGTGACAACTTAAGTCAGGTAACTATCCTGACTCCAAATCCAATGCTTTTAGTAGCTTTAATTCTGTAACTAGAACGGCAGTTTTTAGAAGATGACTGTTTTATAATGATTAGTGAGAGAGATAAAGTACCATAGCATCACTCTGGCATGCACTTCCAGGGATTGAAATCAAGACCTCATGCTCTAAGGGTCCAACAACTTATTCACTGACACACACAGCATAATAAAATAACTAAAGATTGAACTCAAAGATAAAAAATGGAGGACAGGGGTAAATAGCATAGTGGTTATCCCAAGAGACTCTCCTGCTTAAGGCTCTAAAGTCCCAGGTTCAATCCCCTACACCACCAGAGGCCAGAGCTCAGTAGTGCTCTGGTTGAAAAATCATAAACAAGTAAATAAATATGGAGAGTTTCCATTATTACTAGTGCACCTATTTATTAACAATAACTCACATAGAACTAACCAAAGGTTACCTTGCCTTCATCAAAGACTAGCATTATTCAAAGAATAATAAATCAATCTTTATCCCTTTTTCTAGTCACAAAGAATAAGAGAAAGAAATACAGTAATAGGGAGTTGGGCAGTAGCACAGCATATTAAATGCACGTGGTGCAAAGTGCAAGGACCAGCGTAAGGATCCCGGTTCAAGCCCCTAGCTCCCCACCTGCAGGGGAGTCGCTTCACAAGCGGTGAAGCAGGTCTGCAGGTGTTTATCTTTCTCTCCCCCTCTGTCTTCCCCTCCTCTCTCCATTTCTCTCTGTCCTATCCAACAATGACAACATCAATAATAGCAACAATAATAACTACAACAATAAAACAACAAGGGCAACAAAAGGGAATAAATAAATAAATATTTTTTATTTCTTTATTTTATTTTATTTTATTTATTTATTCCCTTTTGTTGCCCTTGTTTTTTTTTATTTCTTTTTTTTATTTTATTTATGTATTCCCTTTTGTTGCCCTTGTTAAATAAATATATTTTTAAAAGAAGTACAGCAATAAAGGAATAGTCGATTCCACATTTAACTAAAAGGGTAAGAAGAACTTTAGTCTGGGTCAGACAATGACGCACCTGTTAAGAGTACATATTAGCATGAAGGAGGACTTAAGTTCAAACCCTCAGTCCCCACCTGCAGAAGGAAGTTTCATGAGCAGTGGAGCAGTGTTGCAAGTATCTTTCTCTCGCCCTCTTTCTCTCCCTTTCTCTATACCAGCAAAAAAAAAAGTCACTGGCAATAGTGGAGTCATTATGCAGGTTCTGAGCCCCAGTGATAACCCTGGTGACCAAAATAAGCACCCTGGTGCTTCTTTTGTTTACAAGAGAAGCAAGGTATTAATCCAATAAGGGAAAATTGTTCTGCCTAAGAAGCTATGGAAGAGTGTAATAAAGAGTATAATAAAGAATCGAGAAATGTGGAAGTCCGTGGACTGTGGGGAAGGAGGTGGTTAATGACAAATACCTAGAGGAAAGATGGTCATAGAACTTTTCATATCTGTGTAACAACCCCAAAACACTAGAACCACAGTGGTGAGTGTGAGCAGTGTGATATATATATATATATATATATATATATATATATATATATATATGCATGTGTATGCCCAAAATGCATACAGCACTGTAAACCAATGGACTGCTAGTAATTTAATAAAAATTTAATTGTGGGGGGGCTTCTATGCTACAACAAAAATCTTAAAACCAATCCCACACTAATGAACATTTCAACTACTTTGTTTTAATCTTTATTTATTCCCTTTTGTTGCCCTTGTTTTATTGTTGCAGCTATTATTGTTGTTACTGATGTCATCGTTGTTGGATAGGACAGAGAGAAATGGAGAGAGGAGGGGAGACAGAGGGGGAGAGAAAGACAGACACCTGCAGACCTGCTTTGCCACCTGTGAAGCGACTCCCCTGCAGGTGGGGAGCCGGGGGCTCGACCTGGGATCCTCACGCCGGTCCCTGCGCTTCACCATGTGCGCTGCCCTGCCCGATTCCCATTTGCCTTTTATTTCTCCAACAACTGCTTTATCAAATTCCTATATTACATTTTCTCACAGTTTCTGTTTTCCTGGCTATATTTTAACTAAAATGTTATCTAACAGCTGAGTGAGTTGACATTTCTATCTTCGGGGGAGTATTATATAGACAGGACTATGTCTCTCCTTCTACCCCCACAATTCATATGCCCTCAATATGACACTATTTGGAAATAAGGCTTTCAAGGAGTAATTAAGATTAAATGAAGTGGCCAGGGAAGTAATGCAGTGTCGTTATGGTGGACTTTGAAGCATGAGTTCCAAGACTGATCTCTAGCATCACATATGACAGAGTGATGCTCTGCTTCTCTCCCTTTTTCTCATTAACAAATAAACAAATCTTATTTAAAAAATTAATGAAATGATAAGGATGAAGTCCTAATCCTATGGGACAAATGTGTCATGAAAGAGACACCAAGGCTGCATGCATACACACACACACTAAAAATTAAGTAAAATATAGCAAAAATGGCCCATATGAAGGACTAATAGAAAGGTCTCGTAACAGTAAACATATAAATCTTGAAAAAGAGAAAGAAATCTTAAGAGAAACCAGTCCCATTAGTATGATGATCATGCAACTCCAGTCTCCAGAACAATAAGAAAGCATATACATTGAAAATGCATTACAATTCAATGCAGATCATAAGAAACAAATGCAATGAAAATATTATAGAGGTATATATATATATGAATTAAAAAACAATGCTTTCCCATACATTGTAATAAACTTAAGCAATAAAGAGGGGGAAAAAAAGATGGACCTGATTTTATTTTTTTAAGATGTATTCTTTTTTTAATTTTTATTTATTTATTATTGGACAGAATCAGAATCAGAAAACAATTGAGAGGGGTGGGGTGATAGGGAGAGAGACACCTGCAGTTCTACTTCACCACTTGTAAAGTTTTCCCGCTGCACATGGTAACCAGGGGCTTGAACCCAGGTCCTTGTACACTGTAGTGTATGCACTTAACCAGGTGTGTCACCGCCTGGCCCCTCTGATTTTATTTTTTTTTTAATATTTATTTTATTTATTTATTCCCTTTTGTTGCCCTTGTTTTTTTTATTGTTGTAGCTATTATTGTTGTTGTCGTTGTTGGATAGGACAGAGAGAAATGGAGATGGGAGGAGAGAAAGATAGACACCTGCAGACCTGCTTCACCGCCTGTGAAGCGACTCCCCTGCAGGTGGGGAGCCGGGGTTCGAACCGGGATCCTTATGCCGGTCCTTGTGCTTTGCGCCACCTGCGCTTAACCCACTGCGCTACAGCCCGACTCCCCGATTTTATTTTTTAATGACTATATATTGTTTTAATCAGTAGCCAAACTCATATTTTTAAACATGGATTTAGATAAGCTCATCAAACTCTGGAAAATAAATGACTAATTTTCTCTAAAATCACTGGCAGATTTGCAATCAAGATAACCAACTTTATAAACAGACTTGAAAATAAAACCCTCAAATTTCAAGATTTCAAATCTTAATTCAACTGACAGCAAAAAAGAATCACTTCTGTTCTAGAAATGACTATTTGTAGTGGTGATCAACAATCTTCTATACTATTTTCAAAGTCCTTTGGGAAAAAAATACCTTCTTCCTGAAGAAAATCTTTTTAAAACAATTTAACTATTTCTAATAATTAAGATGCCTTTTCTTCTCTACAGTTTACCCTATTATTGACCAAAAACACATTTGCATGCATATGCACATAAATAAGTCAATTATCACATCAAATTTATATATATATATTGTCTGTAATACTATCCCCATAACAGTATAAATGAAACCGTAAGTGTTGAACTAGTTTGAAGCTAAGGGACAGTAGCTCTTCAAAAGAAAAGGCAGTGTAATTGAAGGTGGAAAATAGAGTGACGTAATGCTCAATGAGGAAAGCCCTGACAAGTGCAGACTGCACACACACAATAAGAGATCAAGGAAGCGAGGCTGAAGCAGCCAGCTTGGTTTCATGCTACAAATTTCTGGCAGACATTCAATTCCTTCTGCTGTTTTCCTAGCCAGCACATTTATCTATGTAATGTCACCAGATCTAGGGAGGGAATGAGGTTGAGAGGGGGAAGAGAAGAAAAACTGTTTTACAGGCTGCCAGCCCCTCCACACATGCTGTTACTATACAAAGGATGTCTAGAAAGCCAGTGTGCTGCACAGATCCAAGTGCTGCAAGCAAAGACACACACACACACACACACACACACACACACACACCACACACCCCTCTCTCTCTACCTCAAGAACAACTGCAGAAAAGGGAACTGCCTTTGGGAAGAAAAAGTCTATAATTAAAGTCTTAATTCACAAGCAAAGACTCCCTTCTAAAACTGATTTCAGTTCTTAGAGGAAGAAAGGAGGGCAGATAATCTAACCCCATGTGGAAACAGTATTCTGCTTTAAAAAAAGGTCTCAGCTGGTCTGGTACATGCCAACCACAAGTGATGCTACCAAATAAATAAGCCAATAACATTTACTTTATAAATGCTTGATGTACATTTTGCCAATAACTAATGGCATAAAAATGGATTTTATGAAAAAATTAAGTAGCCTGGGAAAGCAGAGCACTCAGTTTACAAGCAAAAGTTCCTGAGTTTGGCTTCCAGATGCAGGGATTAATGTTCAGGTTCACTCTCTCTTGATAATAAGTATGTCTTTACAAAAGGGGGGGTCACTCAGGTATCTTTGAAGTAGTTTTATCTGTACATAAGAATGTTTCCTGTTCTTATCATCTTTGTGTGTACACACAGTGGTGATATTGAAACTGAAACTGGAATGTAAAAAAAACAGAAATCATTGATAGTTCACAAGAATAGTCAGGACGATTAGATTCTATAAATTAGTACTTCTACCCCTTAACACCTAGAAGTTACCGCTACCAAATACAATACATGAAAATACAAACCTTGAGTATTTATTTAAACTGAGAAATCTAGTCCAAAAGCAAAAATGCTTTTTCAAGATCAAAATGCTTTGTCTACAAAAATAGCATGCAATCTGCCCCTAAGAATGTGTCATAAGAAGCAAACAGGAAATAGTCTATGTTGTAATCAGGGATTATAAATAGCCTTGTTCTTCACTAGTATAGTTTATACATAAAAATGTAGTAGCTTCAATCAACAGCATTGCTTAGGACTTCCTTAAGATTAAATTTAATAGTCAACTAGAAGGCTATCCAAGTTCTCTAGTCCTAGTTTTCAAATTACGAGTTAAATAACTACACTAGTTACTATTTCATTTGCAAAACAATAATATTTGGAAGGATTATTTAAATTTTTTTCAGTTCTTAATTTCTAAAATTATAATCAGATTAAATATAGTAGTGTTTAACATGCTTACCATTTTCAAGAAGCGCATAATCTAGTTAAGGGTAATCATAATAGGTAAGTACAAATAAATCAGTTAAATAATATAAGATAATAACTGGTCCACACCACAGTAAGGTACTTAACAAGTGAGTAAACTGTATAATCAATGAAGCACTAAACCAAGAGCACTGACTTTTAAGGCCTTAAGAGTCTTTAAGAACTTTAAGAGTCTTAAGAAGAGAGGTGAATTTGAGGCATTTTCAAGATAGCAGAGTTATGCTGAGACCAAGAGGTTCATTAGGATTGGAATTGTTCACTGCAGGGGGTCGGGCGATGGCACAGCGGGTTAAATTCATGTGGACCAGCATAAAGATCCCGGTTCAAGCCACCAGGGGTGGCTTCACAGGCAGTAAAGCAGGTCTGCAGGTGTCAGTCTTTCTCTCCCCCTCTATCGCTCCCCTCCTCTCTCCATTTCTCTCTGTCCTATCCAACAACAACGACAGCAATAACAACAACGATAAACAACAAGGGCAACAAAAGGGGAAAAAATTTTTTAAAATTTAAAAAATTAAATATTAAAAAAAATAATTTTTCACTGCATAAACCAAACCAATTCATATTCTATGTAGCAATTATCCCATTATGATAATAAAGATATTATGTAGTGAAGATATAAAACACATATTTATAAATTTTGTACTGCCAACCTCAGACTAAGTGAATATACAATGTCTATCTGGTACTTTTTTTTTTTAACCTTGAAAAGCAATTTTAAACTCTACAATGTATGTCTTCGCATGTACAGCTCCCTGTGCAACGTTGGTCTCCACCATATTTCATCACTCACCTTTAATAATTTGCTCTCAGGGTTTAATCTATTGCTGAAAATACAGCTAGTGACCTACTCTAGTGCTCTTTCCTCCTCTATAAAACAGAGATAACAGTAACCACATCTGAGTTGATTAAATGAAAAGGAAACTATAAAGCACTCTAAGTTAAAACATAAAAAGGCACTTCTAGTTTTTTTATATGAGAATGAAATTTTCATTTTATTATTAATATTGCCATCTCAGGAAACTTAACAGCTAACTCATTTTTGCAGAACAACCAAATATAGGACTAGCCTGGGAGCATATAATTCAGCAAGACAATCTTTAAAAAAAAAAACTGTAAGAAAGGAATAGCCAAAACATCTTTATGGAGAAGGAAACAGAAGGTAGGCTTAAGATGATTAGCATTAGTCACCAGAAGAAATTAATATAGTGCTAGGAATAAACACATGATCTCACCCCTGGTCAAGCTATAAGAGAGAGAGAGAGACTACAGCACTGCTGCAGCACCCATGGAACTCCCCTGGTACCATCCAAGGAGCAGCTACGTGGTACCCGGGCTCAAACCCAGGGTTTGGGACTAGGCTATAACTGGCTGTGTATAAGGATATGGGGTTTGAGCCCCAGCACCACATTAGCTGCTCCTTGGATAGCACCAGGGGAGTTCCAGGGATGGTGTTGTAAATTAATTACCTTCCAATTCCAAAAACAGCTTTAATGTTTTTTTCTACCAAAAAATCCACATTTGCCTAACAATGAAATAGTCTTGTTAACAGTCTGGGATTGACTTGCCAATATCCATGTCCAGCAGAAAAGCAATTGCATAAAGAAGCCAGACCTTCCACCTTCTGCACCCCATAAGGAATTTTGGTCCATACTCCCAAAGGGATAAAGAATAGGGAACCTGGGAGGTCCGGCTGCAGCACAGTGGGTTAAGTACACATGGCATGAAACTCGAGGACTAGCGTAAGGATCCCGGTTCCAGCCCCTGGCTCCCCACCTGCAGGGGGGGGTCGCTTCATAAGTGGTGAAGCAGGTCTACAGGTATCTATCTTTCGCTCCCCCTGTCTTCCCCCTCCTTTCTCCATTTCTCTCTGTCCTACCCAGCAACAACAACATCAATAACAATAGTAATAATAACCATAACAATGATAAAAAAAAAAACAAGGGCAACAAAAAGGAAATAAATAAATAAAATATTTTTTAAAAAACTAAAAAAAAAAAAAAAAAAAAGAATAGGGAACCTTCCAATGGAGGGAGTGGGACATGGAACTCTGGTGATGGGAACTGTATGGAATTGTACCCCTGTTATCTTATAACCTTGTTAAATCATTATTAAATCACTAATAATTTTTAAACTTAAAAATAAGTTACAAGAAGAAAAAAAAAGGTCTTGCTATATTATAGCTACTATTCTCAATTACAGTGCTCCCATTAGAGACTCCTAAACTGGAATTTTAAAAGCAAAGACTCAATTTTTTTTTAATTGGCGAATTAATGTTTAAAGACTAAATTCTGTGATGTATCATCTAACTAATAGATGAGTCCACTTTTACTTTACTTTACTTTTTGAAAAACTAATCTTAAAGTTCACTTTTCAACCTACTCTCAAATGTGTGTTACAACCTCCTATAGAACAAACTGGCAAGAATGTGAACTTATCTGGGCAAAGTCTTCATGACATGTATACAACAAAAATTACTTAGTAAGTGCCCTCTGACTACAGGCCAGAAGACTGCATGCTAGACAGCATGGCACTAATTTCTTATTGGAATATAACAGGATTGATTACATTCTGATTCTAGGATTTCATCTTCATCTATAAGGCTTACTAATTAAGACAGATCTATAGGACTCTTGACTAACTTCTTACATTCAGTCCCCAAAGCGTTTAGAAAAGCCCAGACTCTGTCTGGTTTCTTCCTAAATACTTGTAGGCAAAGCAATTTCCAATGCAAAGTTCTTAGACTCAGTGTATCATCAATCCTGCAACACTAATTATCATCCCATCACTGGGAATCTTTAAACAGTCCAGGCTTACTTACACCTGTTTTCCTGGCACACCCTTTCATTTCAAAAGTGACCATATTTACATGGTGAAGCATATGACCCACTAAGCTTCACTAACTCAAATGTCAGTCCAAGCTACTTTTGTAAACTTTTTGTGCTCTACTATGTGTTCAAACATTCTTGACTCCAGGCCTTCCTGTCCTGAACTTCCAAAAAAGTACTAAGTAAATAGGCAGTCGAAAAGGAAAGCATTAGAAGGGAACAGACAATACCCAGAGTTGAACAGAAGTCTCCATGGGGAAGCATAACAGTGCAACGTAAAAATAATGGCATTATTAGTGCTTTAGAACATCTGGTTGGCCCATAACATGTCGGTCCATGACACTAAGTAGCTAGAGGAAAAGTGTGCTGCAAATCAAACTCTATGAGCTAATGTTTTTAAAGTTTTAAGCTTAGTTTAGAGCTCTGCCCACAGATAACTCAGAAATTTATACTCGAATTAAAACAGTAAGAGTATAAACTACGGGCCAGGTAGTGGCGCACCTGGTTGAGTGCATATGCTAAACCCAGGTTCAAGACCCTGCAGAGGGAAGCTTGCAAGCGGTAAAGCAGGGCTGCAGGTGTCTCTCTGTCTCTCTATCTCCCACTTACCTCTTGATTTCTGACTGTATCTATCCAATAAAGATAATTTTTAAAAAATTTTAAAAGTATAAGCTAATACCAAAACTAGTCACCATTATTTTCAAATAGAAAAAAAAAAAAAAAGCATTTCTCCTGATTCTCAAAAAAATTAAGTGTAAGGTCAGGAAGACAGTACAACAGTGCACCAGACTATCACAACTGAAATCTGAAAGTCCCAGGGTCAATCCCCAGTATCACCATAAACCAAAGCTGAGGATTACTCTGACCCAACTCTTGCTGACTAAAATAAACAATTTTTAAAAATTAGGGAATTCGGGAGTCGGGCTGTAGCGCAGCGGGTTAAGCGCAGGTGGCGCAAAGCACAAGGACCGGCATAAGGATCCCGGTTCGAACCCCGGCTCCCCACCTGCAGGGGAGTCGCTTCACAGGCGGTGAAGCAGGTCTGCAAGTGTCTATCTTTCTCTCCTCCTCTCTGTCTTCCCCTCCTCTCTCCATTTCTCTCTGTCCTATCCAACAACGACAACAACAATAATAACTACAACAATAAAACAAGGGCAACAAAAGGGAATAAATATTAAAAAAAAGAAAAAATTAAATACCACACAATGTAGCAATCTCACCCCCTCCATGCATATATTCAAAGAATGCAAAAACACTAATTTGAAAATATAAATATATATACATATTTATGTTCACTATAATGATATTTACAAAAGCCAAGATATGGCAACAACTCAAACAATAGCAGAAAAGTGAATAAGGAAGTTGAAGTATATATAAGCAATGAAATACTACTGAGTTACTAAAAAGAGAGAGACCGAGATTAAATACTGTCTTTTACCACAACATAAAACTGGAGGGGTCCATACAAAGCAATAAAAGCAGAAATAGGAAGACACATTCTGAATATTCTCACCTATCTGTGGGCTATAAGAAAAAAAAAAAAAAAAAGGAACTGGCATGTAAAACAAGCCCTTTGTTTCTTTTTGTTGTTGTTGTTGTTAATATTATTTCTTTCTTTGTTTATTATTGGATAGAGACAGAGAGAAATTGAGAACAGAGCGGGGGAGATAGAAAGGAAGAGACAGACACCTGCAGCACTGCTTCTCCACTCACAAAGCCTTCCCCTGAAGTTGGGACCAGGGGCTTGAGGCTGCATTCTTGCACACTTGTGATGTGTGTGCTTAACCTGGTGCAACACCATCTGGCCCCGTTTTTGGCTGACGATCTGAGGTTAATGCAGGTGAGGAATGAAAGGGAGCAGGTGGGTCAATGATCTGTGCTAAAGGGATACATAGCAGCATGCCAGTGGTGTCATACTTTTTTGAAGAGACTGGCCTTACAAAAGCTAGAGGAAGTGCATGCAGAAGGAGCAGCATGTGTAAAGGGTTCAAAAGGAAAAGAGACTGGTGTATAAGAAACAGAAAAGCAGTACAGTTACAAAATAGTAAGAAACAGTGGTGGTCTGGATATGGAAGCAAAGTACTATTCCTTAAAGGAAATCAAAGTGTACTTCTTTGTTTTCCATCTGTGATAATGGAGTGTATTTATTGATATGGACTGTAGGGAACAGACAAAAAGAAGAGAGGGGGGGAAAAAAGAAAAATCAAGAGTGTACTGTAGTTAAGTTTGAGTGAAGATAATCTAGCAGAAGGATGTAAGCTGGTGGTCCACTGGACAGAGTGTACAGCTTCACGTTAGGAGGCCCACATATGATAGAGAGGTGCACAGGTCAGCATTCTCTCAGTGTCACACTCTCATAAAATATAAGTAAGCAAATAAATCATATTTTAAAAAAATATTCAAATAGGCCAGAGTGACAACTTTAGGGATCAATAAGTGACTTCATGCTAAAACCAAAATAGTTCTTCTCTCAAGTGTGAACAGATTCCCCCTCTCCCCCCACCCCATTCACTAAAATCAAGGGATCTGAGTAGTAATCAGTCTTCAGTTACAATCCCAATCAGATGAAGAAAACCTGTGTGAGCAATTTAAAGACAGAAACAGAGACCTGGGCAATGATCTAAACCTTTAATCAGTTGTCTCTAAAGCCAACTCCACCACTACCCTTTTTTGCAATTTAATCATATAATCACTCTTTTACTCCATATTTTCAGTTACTTGCAACCACATCTGATTAAAACATCTACCACATGCTGATTTAGAAAGTACTTCCTTTACTGAGTAAATTCATTGATTCAGAAAAGAACTCAAGTCTAATTTATTTCAATTTAGAAACTCAAAAAATTAAGCACGTTTGCATCAAAGAAGCATTAAGGGTTATAAAAGTAATAACATCTTTCTAACCACCTGGACCCAAGTCTATCTTTGGGGGTACCAAAGTTAAAAAGAAACTTGAAAAGGTCAGGTAGTAGCTCACCAGGTTAAGTGCACATAGTGCAAAGCACAAGGATCCAGGCCCAAGCCCCCAGCTCCCCACCCCACATGCAATGGGGGCAGGGGTCTTATCTCCCCTGCTCTGTTTTCCCTTCTCTCAATTTCTCTCTGTCCTATCCAGCAACAACAGTGGGAAAAAAGATGGCCATCAGGAGCAGGGGATTCATAGTGCAGGTCCAGAACCCCAACAATAACCCTGGAGGCAAAAAAAAAAAAAAAAAAAAAAAAACTTGGGCAAGTGAGATAACTCACTTAATAGGGTGTCTACCTTGTCATATGGTTAGGCAAGGTGTAAGCCCCAGCAGATGACAAAGGAACACTACCAGCACTGAAGAAGCTTCAGTGCTGTGATGTTTCACTGTCTCTGTATGAGAAATTGACCTGATACAGTGTAATGCTAAAAACATAAACACAGAGAGAACAAACTCAATGAAAAGAAAAGAAAAGAAACAAACAGAAAAAAGGGAAGAACCCAAGAGATAGTTTAGTGGGTAGGACACATACTTTGCCATGTTCATTGCCCGGGTTTGAGCCCCAGAACCACATAGAAGGTGCTACAGCACACGAGGGAGCTCTGATGTTGTGGTGTTCCTCTGTCTCTCTGAATAAAACAGCAGCCCAAGAGCAGTGAAATTACCTATGTGAGGCCCCTGCTGGGGTATGGAGAATGGTATAACTTCACCAAAAAAGGTATAAACAAGAACAGGAAAAAATGCTTAACATGACTAACCATTAGAGAAATTACTGTCACAATACTATTTTCATTCACAAGTATATTAACTAGAATAACTTTCAAAATACCTAGGTTCTACCTCTAGCACCACCATAAACCAGAGATGAGCAATGCCCTCCTCTTAATCACTCTCTCACTAAAAATAAATAATATTTTAAAAAATGAAAATACCAACTAACTGTGAGGGTGTAGAACACTTACACATTGCTGGTCAGAGTGAGAAAGACTATAACCACTATGACAGTTTCTTATAAAGTTAAATATGCCATTACCATACAACACAACAATTCTCTTCTTAGATATTTATAGAAGAGAAATAAAAACCTATTGTATATGCTGAATAAGTTGTATAATGACTTCCAAAGATACTAGGTCCCAATTCTGGGAACTCATAAACATTAATTTATTTAGAAATGGGTGTGTTTAAGATCTTGAAATCAGAGGTTATCCTGTATTATTAAGTGAAGCCCAAATGATATCAGGAGTATCATATAAGAAAAGAGACAGAGAAGGATGTAGATTTGATAGAGAGAAAGAGGAGAAGGCAGAGGGAGGGAGGGAGAGAATAGAGTGATGAAGCAACAAATCATGGAATGCCAGGAACCATCAGAAGCTAGAAGAATAGTGGAAAGAGTGCCTGCTAACACTACCAGTAATTTCAACATGAAAATACTGATTTCAGATACCTAGTCACCTGAACTGTGAGGGAATCAATTGCTGCTGTTTCAAGGCACCCGTTTAGGTAAGTAATTTATTAAAGCAGCCACAGGAAACTAATCTATGTGTGTGTACACACATACAATAATATGGGACCAGGGAGACAGCATAATGGCTATGCAGATGACTTTCATGCCTGTAGCTCTGAGGTCCAGGTTCAACCCTCAGTACAACCATAAGCCAAAGCTGGGCAGTGCTGTAGTTAAAAAGAAAGCAAAGAGTATTAAGTGCACATGGCACAAAGCCCAAGGACCAGCGTAAGGATCCCAGCTCAAGCCCCCGGCTCCATTACCTACAGGGGGGTCGCTTCACAAGCGGTGAAGCAGCTCTGCAGGTGTCTATCTTTCTCTCCCCCTCTGTCTTCCTCTCCTCTCTTCATTTCTCTCTGTCCTATCCAACAATGACGACACCAGTAACAATAACAATAATAACTATAACAACAATCAAAAACAAGAGCAACAAAAGGAAAACTAAATAATTAAATAAATATAAATATAAAAAGAAAGAAAAGTGTAACGTGAATCCTTGCAGCAGTCTTATTCATAAGTACCTAAAACTCAAACCAATCAAAATGTCCCTCAATGGAAAAAACAGATAAATTATGATTTATGTATACAACAGAATACTACTAAGCAATAAAAAAGAATACTGCTGTACCTGAATTATGTTAAATGAAAGAAGACAATCTCAAAAAGATTTATTAGATTTCAGGAGTCGGGCGGTAGCGCAGCGGGTTAAGCGCTTTCGACACAAAGCACAAGGACTGGCAGAAGGATCCCGGTTCAAGCCCCCGGCTCCCCATCTGCAGGGGAGTCGCCTCACAGGTGGTGAAGCAGGTCTACAGGTGTCTGTCTTTCTCTCCTCTCTGTCTTCCCCATCTCTCTCCATTTCTCTCTGTCCTATCCAACAACAACAACAACAACAACAACAACAATAATAATTACAACAATGAAGCAACAAGGGCAACAAAAGAGAATAAATAAATTTTTAAAAAAGAATCATCTTCTAAAAAAAGATTTATTAGATTTCATTTATATGACTGTAGGAAATGCCTAACTATACAAAGATGTTTGTCAGTTAGGAGAGGTGAGTGTGGGGCTTATAACAAAAAGGTGGAACAAGGCAATTTTTTTTTTTTTTGGAAGGAGGTAATGGGTGGTGCACCTGGTTGAGCACACGTTACAGTGTGTAAAACTACCTGGGTTCAAGCCCCCAGTCCCCGCCTACAGGGGGAAGCTTTACAAGTGGTGAAGCAGAGCTGCACGTGTCTCTCTGTCTCTCTCCCTATCTACCCCCCTTCCTCTCAATTACTGGCTGTCTCTATCCAATAAAGTAAGAAGACCTGGAAGGGTGTCTGATTTGCAATGCATAAGCCTAGGTTCAAGTCCTTTGTAAATATGGGAGTAAAGCAGCATCATCACTGTTCTTAATGGCTATCTTCTAAATACAGATTAGCAACCATGCTGTATGAATTGAAATAAATTCATCATGAAGAGTACTTAGTAACACTGAACTTTCTCCTTTGTCTTCAAATGTCTACCAAATAATGAATTTCTCAAGCAGTAAATGTAAAAGCAATGTAAGTGTGGTATAAACACCAGTAGTAAACAGAAAGTTTAGACAGGGAATTTTTGGATTCCCCCAAAGATAATATGGGCCTAGACCTCTCATGGATCCCTCTCGCTACCATCACTGGTTACACCCACTAGGAATGTCAACATAAGCCCTTTTGCAGACTTCTTCATGACCATAACCTCACTATGAACTAGAAATGGTAGGGACTACTCCACTCTCCACAGGGAAGGGGGGTGATCCCACTCTGCCACGCGAGGAAGGCTGGTTCTGAAGTGAGTGCAGCCTAGATAGAATGTTCCCAGCTGTGACTATGGGATATGAGCTCTGTCTGACAGGGACCTGGAGGTTGTACAGGTTCCTGTGCTAAATGTGAATAGATATGGGCCCCAGGTTAGATCATATAGTTAATTGCATGTATGTATTTTCAAGTTTGCAATCAACTCTCTGCCCTAATCCTGCTTCCTAGTTCTACTCTCAACTCTGACACCTTCTTCTCAGACAATTATTTCTAGTCCACGCCCACATAGGCTATCAAGCTCAGAGATTACTAAAACATAGGCTCCTAGGAACATTCCTAAAATAGACTTCCTAGCTTCCTTCCACCCTAAAGTCCTTACTTTTTTATCTGCTCTATTCTTACTTTATGGTTCCTGTTTATTAAACATTTTGTCCTGCTTTCCATCTTAGTGCCTTTCAGCCACCAAGTTGCAGATGTTACTGATTCCATCCTGAATTCCCTGGGCAGATGATTTCACCAACATTTCCTGGAATCTCACCTCTCCAGGGAAAGACCGAAACAGGCTGGGAGTATGGATCAAACTGCCAATGTCTATGTCCAGTAAGAAGCAATTACAGAAGTCAGAACCCCAACTTCTACACCCCAAAAAGAATTTTGGTCCACACTCCCAGAGGGATAAACAAAAGAGAAGTTTCCAGTGGAGGGTGTAGGATGCAGAACTCTAGTGGTGGGAACTGTATAGAATTATAGCCCTATTATCTTACAATCTTTGTTTTTAATTTTTGCCTTTTTAAATTTTTTTACTATCTTTATTTACTGGACAGAGACAGCCAGATATTGAGAGGAGGGGAGACAGAGAGGGAGAGAGATAGAGAGACGCCTGTAGACCTGCTTCACCACTCACAAAGCTTTCCTCCTGCAGGTAGGGACCAGGGGCTTGAACCCGGTCCTTGTGCACTATAAGATGTGCACTTAACCAGATGCACCACCACCAGCTCCCCTATCTTACAATCTTATAAATCAATATTAAATCACTAAAATAAAAAAATTAAATTAAAAATTGGAAAATATTATAATTAATCCTTTAAAATAACCTTAACAATGCAAAATAGTATCTCTGAATTAATATGACAAAACATATTCACATTTCCCAGGTTATCACTAATGTAAAAATTTTATCATTTTCAATACTTGTAATCAAAGAAAATGTTAATGAGCTATTAAACCCAAGATTAAAATTGAAATTTGAGGCATGAAAAATAATGAAACAGAAAAAAAAATGTCTAGGAATTACCAATAACTGAGGCTGACTCATGAGATGTGAGCATTCCCTATTTGCTATACTAAGGAAAATGCAGAAGTCAAAAGAACTCTCAGAACTTACATTTTAGTAGGAAGAAACAAAAACAAAATATAGAGGATATCAGATGGCAGTATGTGTCATATACAGAAATAGCACAGGGAACAATCAGGAGTCGCAGGTGTGACTGCCATTTCCTATCACACAAGGTAGTCAGAGAAGGGAAGGTAAGCAAGCCATGCGAATCTTTACTTTGCAGACCCCAAAGAGTTCTTTGCATATGTCATTTCATCCATGAGGCCTCTCTTAGCACACTATATTTTCTTCTATTGCAGATTCTAGTAACACATTAGATACCTTTTGTGATGGTACGTGGGGCTTCACTTCTACAGCTAACTTTTTCAGACAGAGGAAGGGAGCGACACTGTATCACCAAAATTTCCACAATATCACAGTTCTCCCAGGCGCTCCAACATGGGTCATGTGCACGTCAAATATCACAGTTCTCCCAGGCACTCCAACATGGGTCATGTGCATGTCTCCCAGATGTGCTAACTTGCTGCCGCTGTGTCACCACCACACCTCCCCCTACCCCCAACTGGACAAAGATATATACAGTGTGTTTTGGGGCAGGTGGTGGTGGACCTGGTTAAGCACACATATTACAGTGCACAAGGATACAGTTTCAATGTAGGACCTTAATTAAGCCAGCCACCACCCCCATGCTCCATTGCTGACACTATGGCCTATTTACATAATCACTGTTTCGCCTGAAAGATTCCCCACCCATTCCTTTGATCTAGCTTCTTTCTACCTCGAGACCCGCCCTGCCTGCAGGGTACATTAATTCCACCAGTTAAAACCCTAGCAACCATTGTTACAAAAGCTTTCTACCTTCCCACTCTTTCTTTTCTCCACCCCCTTTCCCAGCCATCTTCATTCCAACTTGCCACTTCCGGTTTTACCCTATAAAGCCCACTTCTGTTCCTGCTTTTGCTCTCTTCTTCTCTCTCTCTTCTCTCCAGTCCCAACCTGGAGAAGGGCTGGCATGCAGAGTGGGAGGCATCCACTGCAGTTTGGCACCATGTGGCTTATCCCACTGTGCTCGCACCAGACTCTGGCACGAATAAAGAATTGTATTATCATGCTGCCATGAGTTCCTGGTCTCTCTCCCAAAAAGCTAGCCCGGTAAGGATCCCGGTTCGAGCCCCCGGCTCCCCACCTGCAGGGGAGTCGCTTCACCTGCGGTGAAGCAGGTCTGCAGGTGTCTATCTTTCTCTCCCCTTCTCTGTCTTCCCCTCCTCTCTCCATTTCTCTCTGTCCTATCCAACAATGAATTGCGTCAACAAGGGCAATAATAATAACCACAACGAAGCTACAACAAGGGCAACAAAAGGGGGAAAAAAAAATCTAGCCTGGCAGTTCAAGCCCCCAGTCCCCAACTGCAGGGGGAAAGCTTCACAAGTTGGTAAAGCCAAGACTGCAGGTGTCTCTGTCTCTTTTTCTCTCCATCTCCCCCTCCTCTCTTAATTTCTCTGTCTCTATCCAATAAGAAATAATTTTTAAAAATAAAAATTGTTTCAAAAAGAATTTAAAAATCAGTGTGTTTTAGGTTTTATTCACAGAGAAATCCCTAGACTTGACAACTATACCTGGTGCACAGTATCCACAGATAAACTGATACTGACTATTGGGGTGGGGTGAAGTGAGGGGCAGGGGTGCTCCAAGAAAAGAGAAAAACAAATGCAAAATGCTCAAGGACTGACATAAAAATCCAGGTTCGAGCCTCTGGCTCCCCACCTGCAGGGGGAGTACCTTCACAGGTGGTGAAGCAGGTCTGCAGGTGTTTATCTTTCTCTCCCCCTTTCTGTCTTCCCCTCCTCTCTCCATTTCTCTCTGTCCTATCCAACAATGGCGACATCAAAACAATGACATCAATAACGATAACTACAACAATAAAAAAAAAAGAATGGGAGTCGGGCGGTAGCATAGTGGGTTAAGCACACATGGTACAAAGTGCAAGGACCAACATAAGGATCCTGGTTCAAGCCCCCGGCTCCCCACCAGCAAGGGGTCACTTCACAAGCAGTGAAGCAGGACTGTAGGTGTCTATCTTTCTCTCCTCCTCTCTGTCTTTCCCTCCTCTCTCCATTTCTCTCTGTCCTATCCAACAACAACAATATCAATAACAACAACAATAATAACTACAACAATAAAACAACAAGGGCAACAAAAGGCAATGAATAAATATTTTAAAAAATACTTTTAAAAAAAGGGAAAAAAAAAATCACTGGCTGTATAGGCACAGAGGGCAAAAGCAAAGAGCAACAAGAATCCAGCCAAGAAGTTTGATTAATATAGCAGTAGAAGAAATCAGAAGTGCTAAATTATTTTTTTAAGTTTTTTAACCTTTATTTATTTATTGCATAGACACAGCCAGAAATTGAGGGAGAAGGTGGTTAGAGAGAGAAAGAGAGACAGAGAGACACCTGCAGCACTGCTTCACCACTCGAAAAGATTTCCCCCTGGGGACCGGGAACTCCAACCTGACTCCTTGACACTGTAATATGTGCACTCAGCCAGGTGTGCCAGCACCCAGCCCATGAATTCTTTATATACATTAGAACAGGGTTTGGCAAACTTTCCAGATAGTAACTATTTTAGATTTTGCAGACAGGAAAGCCTATGTGGCAACTAAATTTCTGTGCTGTAAAGCACTAGGGAAGCCACAAATAAGTGTCACAGTTTTCTAATGAAACCTTATATAATCACTGACATTTAAATTGCATATAAGCTTTAAATGTATGAAGTATTTATTCTTCTTTTGGTTTTTTGCAACCATTTAAAAACTACTGTTGAGGCCGTGTGCTGGTGCACCTGGTTCAGTACACACATTACAAAACAGGACCTGGGTTTGAGTCCCCAGCCCCCACCTGCAGCGGGAAAGCTTCACAAACAGTGAGGCAGAGCTGCAGCTAGTGCTCCCTCTCCCTCCCCTCCTCCTCCTCCCTCTCCCTCTCCCTCTCCCTCTCCCTCTCTCTCTCTCTCGTAAATATTAAAAAATTACAAAAATAAGACACAAAGACCAGTGACAGGCCATCATACCAGCCAAACATAAATGAGATTGCCAGCCCAGTTCGCAAACTGGGCATCTGCTGTAGTAAATACAAAATTTTAGTTCCTTTAGGCTGCCATCTAGAACTATGGTAGATACTTTCTTTATGCTCTCAGTCACTGTCATACAAAAAAAAAAGTCAAAAGTGGGATTCTAAAGGCTGTCATTTCCGTAACTAAAGCAAAAGACCTCTACTCAGTCACCATATCAGCTGTCCAAAGAGCTTCCAAACTCATACAGCACTGACAGTGGGTTAGGGATAGGTGCCTAGTACCTTACATCAGAGTTTCTAGACTTTCTGGTCCCTAAAAAATTAATGAGGTCCCCAGAAATATTTTTGTTTGCATGGATTATACGTATCTATGTTTAACTTACTAGAAATATCGTGGGGAAAGTTTTTTAAGTTTAATTCACTTGAAATGTATGACAGATCCATTGTTTTATGAAAAATTGTTATTTTCCAAATAAAATAGTAAAAGTGGGACTTATACATTAGCAGATCTTCTAAATTTCTGACTCAGTAGGAAACTGTCAGGTTCTCTTCCATATGTAGCCTGTTAAAATTAATGAAATACAGAGAAGAAATCTGGTCTTGTGGTTGACATAAAGATAGAAAACAGCAAAGTATTTTAAGTCCTTTTGATTAGTCTCAGCTATTCATCTTTGATACCACCCCAAAACTTGACATTAAAGACCTTTCTATAACTGGCTCATTAAAATCCAATAGTTTAGCGCCAGGCAGTGACACAACTGGTTAAGGACTCACATTATAGACTACAAGGACCTGGATTTATACCCCTGGTCCCTGCCCTCAGGGGGAAAGCTTCTTGATTGGTGAAGCAGGGCTGCAGGTGTCTCTCTCCCTCTCTCACTCTCCCCTCTCAATTTCTGTCTCTATCCACTTTAGCTATTAAAAAAGGCAAATGTCATGATTGCACTCATGTGGTATATAAAAAATAAAATAATAATGAACTTTTAATTAAAAAATCCAATAGTTTATATCTTGTATTAATCAATAATTAATTCAACAAATAAGTCTTCAGTTGGTAGCACTACCAGTTTTGCTTTGTTTAAACAACTTAGAGCTTTGATATATATATTTTTTTCTTTTTTGCACTGATTTATTTGGGTAGAAGTCAGGGCAAAAGAGAAGTGGAAATTAAAAAAAAGATGAAGAATAGCAGATAAACAAATATACATATAAATAAAAGCCTCTGGGGTGGGGGGGGTAGATACAGGTCCAAGAAGGATGACAGAGGACAAATATACACATATGTGTGTGTACACACAGTTAACTCTTGAATTGCACATTTATAAGCAGGATTTCCTCTCCATGGTTTTGCATTGATGGGCTTAGGTTAGTTGCATCCTGGGATGGAAACTGGTAGATACAAAGATTAGGGAAGGAGCAGGGTGAGGAAGAGGTACTGTACCCCTCTCCTCCGCTGTTTAAAAGTCAAATTACAAGGACCGGGGCAGTGGAGCACCAGGGGTGAGCACACACATTACACCATGTACAAGGCCCCCCACACTCCCCACCTGTACGGGGGAAGCTTTATGAGTAGTGAAGCAGTGCTGCAGGTGTCTCTCTTTCTCCCTATCTCCCCCTCCTTTTTCTTATTTTACTTCACCACAGCACTGTTCAGCTCTGGCTTACACTGGTGCTAAGAGTTGAATCTGGGACTTCAGAGCCTCAGGCACTGAAATCTTTTTGCATAACCATTATGTTGTCTCCCCAGTCCTCCTCTCTTCCTCTTTCAATTTCTGTCAAATAAAAGAATTAAAAAAAATTTTTAAGAAATCAAGAGGTGTTATTCAATTAGAAAGAATATAAGAGAGAAACTGAAACAAAAGCTGCAACTAGAAATTAAAAAAAAAAAAAAAAAAAGGCTCAACTATGTGTTCCAAAAAGATACTATTTGGTGGTGCAATGAATAGCTTTAGTCACAGGTTTAGAACTAGGTTAAGTTAGTTATTCTGCTGAAGTCTGTTTAATTAGCTGAGAAATCATCACTCATAATTCTTCAACTATTCATTATCATTAAATCTCAAAACAATAGTTTTACAATTTTTTTAACAGTCTCATGCATGTACAATTTCACTGCTCCCAACCACTTTTTCATCCAGAGACAGACGAAGAGACATAGAAGAATAGATATCACAGTACTAGGGCTTCCTCTAGGGAGGAAGCCAATGTACCTCCAATGTAGCACCAGGGCTTGAAACTACGCCAAAAGCACCCTACCCAATAAGCCAGGGGAGACACTAAGGCAAAGAGAATACTATAGTAAAGTAGAGCAGAAAATAGCAAGTTAAATCTAGAGGTGCTCCACTAATGTTATCCACAAAGCCATGCAATAGTGCTAACATAAAAACCCATAAATAAATCTGTCCAGTAAGGCCAGGAATGTGTCCCCTCTGTAACAGAGTCCTGGCTACAATCCTGAACAAGTCATTAGCAGGACTGCAGTCCACAACCAGATCCCTTCAGCCCTTGGTGAATAAGAAGTGAGGAAGGCTTAAGAATCAGGAGGCAACAATACAAACAATTTACCAAATAGCATTTAATGGCTAATCCCAGGTGATTAAGTGCCAGACACACAGAAGGCACTTTGCAATTGAATACAAAGACTTTCTTGCTTTATATTCAAATACAAACTACAAACAAGATTTACCTATGAATAGTTACCTTCAAGGTGCTCACAAATCAGCAGGTAATAAAAAGCCTTCAATTCCCATTCACAATACTTATTTTCAGTACTGAAAAGTTTATTTAGTAAAATTCTGGTTTCATCATGTAGGTCCAAGGGCATTTTTCTTTATATGAAAGTCTTTTTCTTTAAAAAGAGGATGGGCAGGGCTTGTCCCAGGGAGGTTACTCAGCAGATAAAGTATATGCTTTGCATGCCTGAGGCCCAGTTCAATCTTCAGTATGGCAGAAAATGAAGTGGCAATCTGATGTGTGTGTGTGACACACAACAAATAAACCTTTAAACATTAAAGCATTTGATTTAATCAAAATGTTTTGCTTTTTTCTTTCTGAAAAAAAAGTTTTGAGGCTGACAAAATAGCACACCTAGATATTAAATTTGCTTTGTCACACGCAAGACACAGGTTCAAGCCTGGGCTGCATTTATTCAGAGTAATGTCCTGCCCCTCCCCATGAACAATAAATAAATAAGTTTTTTTTTAAAAGATAGTAGGGACCAGGTGCTGGTACACCTGGTTAAGCACTCACATTACAGTACACAAGGACCCAGGTTCAAGCCCCCGGTCTCCACCTGTAGGGGGAAAACTTCACAAGTGGTAAAGCAGGGCTGCAGGTGTCTCTCTATCTCTCTCCCTTTCTACCTCCCCCTTCTCAATTTCTCTCTGTCTCTACCCAATAATAAATAAAACATTAAAGATAACAAAGACCTGTTTATTGATAATCTTTAGCAATTTAAAGATAATCTTTATCAATTAAAATAAACTGACTTTTTTAAAATTGTTGTTTTTATTTCAGACAAAAAGAGATAAGAAAAGGAAAGACCAAAGCACTGACCACCATTCACAGTGCTCCTTAGTGGCACAGTAGTCCTGAACTTGGGTCCTCATACATACGGTTTGTGCTCTACTGGGTAAGCTCTCATACTCCATATATTGGCTTTTTGTTGTTGTTGTTGTTGTTGTTCCTTTAATGTAAATCCCACAGATATTTTACTGCAAATGCAAGTACACTCAAAGACCCTAACTCCACTAGCCACCAGAACTTAAAATTCTGAATGAATATTAGATTCCCAGAAAAATCCTAAATGTGAAGCTTCTTATCCTCTTGTGAGGCTCTACAGGACCTTGCCTTCAATGTAGAACAACAGTGGTAGAAACTACCCCATTCTCCAAAAGGAGGCTGCATCAACATACTCTGCCACTCAAGGAAGACTGGTCCTGAAATGAGTGCAGCCTAGAATGTTCCTAGCTATGACCATGGAATGTGAGCTCAGACCAACAGGGATGCTGAGTTTACACAGGCTCCTATGCTAATATGAACAGACATGGCCCTAGGTCATACTGATGAAGTTTACAGTTAGTAGTGTTTATATACTTTTCCCATATTTAGGAGCTACTCTCTGCCCTAATCCAGCTTTCTAGTCCTATTCCCAACTTTGACACCATCTCCCCAGACAATACTGACAATACTGCTAACATGCAGTCCACCTGCATGTTAGCTTTCAGGCTCTCACAAAAATTAGTAAAGTCATGGGCCCCTTGGAATATACCTAAAATAGACTTCCTAGCTTTTTCCACAATGGAGATCCCAAATCTCATCTGCTATATTCTTACTTTTAGGCTCTTGATTATTAAACGATTTGTTCTACTTTATATCTTAATGCTTTTCAGCCACCAAGTTGCAGATGCTACTGTGATGCCATCCGGACTTCCCTGGGCAGATGACCTCACCACTGTGTCCTAGAGTCCCACCTCCCCAAAGCCCTGCCCCACTAGGGAAAGATAGAAACAGGCTAGGAGTATGGATCAACCTGCCAACACCCATGTCCATCGGAGAAGCAATTACAAAAGCCAGACCTCCCACCTTCTGCACCCATTATGATGCTGGGTCCATACTCCCAGAGGGATAAAGAATAAAGAATAAGAAAGCTTCCAATGAAGGGGATGGGATACAGAACTCTGGTGGTGGTAACTGTATCCTTGTTGTCCTATGGTCTTGTCGATCATTATTAAATTAATTTAAAGAATTAAAAAACACAAAAATAGTGGAGATTTTTAAGCAGATCTTGCAGACAAAAAAAGGTGGGGAAAAGGGCATTGCCTTTAACTATATATATATTTTTAAAAAGTCAACAAAGTTAAAGAGGTATAGAGATAAGGATTCCACAAAACAAAAAAGACCTTTGTTGTCAAAACATATATTTCAGAACTAGTGTACCTGAATAGGACTTAAGCAACTTAGGAACAACTTTCTTTTTAATGTTTTAAAATATTGAAAGCTGTTGTTTTCGATGGGTTATGTTGTTTTCAATGGGCTGGCTTCACGGGCGGGTAACAGACGACCCAGGACTCATGGTTGAGCTGTAGGCAGAATCTCTTTATTCATGCAGGACGCAGCCCAATCTAAACCGAGCTAAGCTAAACTCAAGTTACAGTACTGTAAAACTCACAATGCTATCTTTATATATACTTGCCAAGTAAGGTGGAAACAGGATGTGACATAGAGAGGGTGGAGAGAAAAGTGACTGGTGAAAATCAGAGTGTGACAAAGAGGGGGCAGAGCAGGCGAGAATCCTATCACTGAACCACAAATGCCCTGGAGGGAGGGTGGAACTTGTTAACAGCTGTTATGTAAATAGAATGAAGTGGTTATGTAAATAGAATAGTGTTAAGCAGGGGGGATTTAAACCAAATGAAACAGAAGGGGTCTCATGCATACCAACAGAAAGCAAGCATGGGCTGGCAAAATAGGCCACCCAGATAGTGGAGTGCAACTGCTTTTCTGGGTACAAGATCCATGTTCAAGCCCAGGCTCCAACACACTGGAGAAAGATTCTGGACTATGGTCTCCAAGTATGTATCCTGCTTTCCACATGAAGACAGTAAAGCTCTATTGTCAATAAAAGGAAAGTATGGGACACGGAGATAGCCTAATGGTTATGCCAACAACATTCATGCTTGAGACTCCAATATAATCTTATTGGATAAAAACAGCCAAAAATTGAAAGAGAAGTGGGTGACAGAGAGGGAGGGAGAAAGAGACATCTGCAGAACTGCTTCACTACTTGCAAAGCTTGCCCCCTACCAGTGGGGACCAGGGGCTCCAACCCAAGTCCTTCTGCACTGTAACATGTGCACTTAACCAGGTGCAACTACCACCCACCCACCCACCCTTTCTTTTTTAAATTGCCACCAGGATTATCACTGGAGCTTGGTACTGGCACTATGAATCCACGCCACTGCTCCTGGCAGCCATTTTTTCCCAATTACTTTTTTTCCTCTTTCTATTTTACTTAACAGAGAGAAATTGGGAATGGAGGAGAGACAGAGAGAGAGAGAGACAGAGAAAGAGAGAGAGAGACCTGTGGACCTGCTTCACTGCCTGTGAAGCATATCCCTGCAGGTGGGGAACAGGCTCAGGTCCTGGTACATAATGATATATACAGTTAACCAGGTCCGTCACACCCAGCCCCTAAATTTAACATTTTTTTTAAGATGGGAAGTACACTGATATACTTAATCAATTGTAATGTAAACATACTGAAAGTACTCTTAATTAAATAAAAACTGTCATACATCAGTTTTGTGCATAAAATAAGGGTAAGTGTGGTAACCAAAGTAATTTTTAAGGGGCCGGGTGGTAGCCAGTTGAGTGCATGTTACAATGCACAAGAACCCTGGCTCAAGCCCCTGTTCCCCACCAGCAGGGGGTAAGGTTTGTAGAGTTGCAGGTGTCTCTCTGTCTCTCTCCCTATCTCCCTCTCCCCTCTCAATTTCTGGCTGTCTCTATCCAATAAATAAATAAAGATAATAAAAAAAATTTTTAAGATTTTTAAAAATTAAGTGTTAGATATTTTTTAAAAGTTACAAAGTAAGTTTTAAGAATCTTTAATTTGTATCAGTATCGCTTCAATACTTTAAAATAAGGTCTTATCTAGTAGATACCACTGACAGTTTGGATACTTTATAGACTATTTACTCATTTTGGTGTCATCAGCCTTATCCACTTACCTAAGAGCAGACCATCTATTTATCTCTATTATCTGGTACACAGTAAACACCCCACATTCTCTAGTCAATACATAATAAATTCTCCTCAGCACATAATAAATTGTTCTGAAGGCAGGTTAGAATGGAAGAAAGATGACATCTACTGAATGTTTATAATTTACCAGTGTTACATAGTAAGTGCTGTCAAATGTGGTGTCTTATTATCTCCAAAACTCTGCAGAGTCTCAAGCTGTCATAAGGAAATTTAAGGACAAAATGAAACACTTAACTCAAGCCCACAAAACCGGTTAAGTAATGAAACAAGCAAACACTAGAGTAATTTAAAAATCAAACAAGTGACTAGGCTGAGAGATCTAAGCTCTTAGATAGCCCTAAAGCAATCAGTTATTGTTGTAATAATTCAAGGTTTCTTTAGATGACAGTGTCATTTCTTTTGACTATTCCATTAGCCTCTACATTCTTAGGTAAGTCACCTGAACTTGTGAGTCTTTGCTAGACAACTTACCTTTAAGGAATGCCGTAACCCAAACTTAATATCTAATGTATAATGTCTATTCAAATACAAGTATCCAAATACTGATTAACATACTCTCTAAATACTGACAAACCAGGACAAACTATGTCATTTATTAAACAGAGTTTCCCAGAAAAATAGTAATGGGTTAAGACTAGAAAGGGTGGTAGTCCAAGAGGTGGCACAATTCAATCTTGGATGGACCTTAAAAAATTCATGTTAATTGAAATAATTCAGAAACAGAAGGATGAATATGGGATGATCTCACTCTCAGGCAGAAGTTGAAAAACAAGATCAGAAGAGAAAACACAAGTAGAACCTGAACTGGAATTGGCGTGTTGCACTGAAGTAAAAGACTCTGGGGCAGGTATCAGGGGGAATCAGGTCCAAAAAGGATGACAGAGGACCTAGTGGGGGTTGTATTGTTATATGGAAAACTGGGAAATGTTATGCATGTACAAACTATTGTATTTACTGTCAAATGTAAAACATTAGTTCCCCAATAAAAATTTTTTAAAGATTTTAAAAATAAAATAATAATAAAATAATAATAATAAAAGCATTAAATACACACACACAAAAAGAGGTGGCACAATGAATAAAGTACTAGGCTGTCAAGCATGAGGTCCTGAGTTCAACCCCTGGCAGTACAAGGACCAGAGTAATGTCTAGCTCTTTCTCTCTCTTCTCCTAGCTTTCTCATTAATAAAATAAATAAAAATCTTTAAAAAAAAAAAAAAGGTGGAAAATAGGAGAAGATGGGGAGTTCATTCATTCTACAAAGGAAAAAGGGGAGGGGGAATCTCATTCTAAGTAAGAATGGGACAGTTTTATCTATTACTTTCTGTTGCTTACCAGAGAGACCCAGTAAAAGGGCCTAAATCATTCTTAAAGCTACATAACAAGTTTAAAAATTTTTCAATTTCTGATTACCTCTAAGAACTGACTGTTTTAAGGAATCAAGCTAAAGAAAGCATGGTGGCAAAAATACAGGTAAGAGGCTGTTTCTAGTCAGCAGGTTAGAAGAGCAAATTCTAATAAGTAAAAGAATGGAGTCAAAATGGGTAATGATTTCTCATTTATCACACTAACAAAAATCAAAAAGTTTGGTAACACTGTGTTTTCAAGTATAGGAAAACAAGTACTCTCATAAATATCTGGTGACTGTAGAAAGGAAATTAACAATATTAAAGATAACAAAGACATGAACACTATTTTGGCCCAGCTACTGCAGTTCCAGGAAATTTTAAGAAAATAATGTGCAATGGGGAATTGTTCAATTCAATGATGTTTGTAATTACAAAAACTTGAAAACAAATGTCCATCAGCAAAAGTCCGGCTATACAAATGATGATATATCTATACAGTGGAATACCACCAATCTAATGTACTGATGTGGATACACCATAATAAGAAGGGGTTGGAGTGATTCATGTCAACAGTTACAGACTCTTGGGAGGACACTGGTGGGAAAAACCTCACTGGTTTTTTCAGTACCCTGAGGAACAGTAGTTAGAAGAATACTTTTCACAAACTATTTTTACACTTCCTGAGTTTTATGTTCCAATACAGATATTATATATTGGGAAACAAATGCAAAGCTATTTAAAATACATAAGCAAAACAGAGAATAAATATCACCCTAAGGAAGTAGCAAATGGTTCTTTCACCTGAAAAATCAAAACACTTGGAGAAATCAACTGAAGATCTTTTTCCTATAAAAATTACCAAATTTGTGAGGGCAGCTCAGTTTCTAAGTTTATTAACAAAGTTAGTACTATAAAAAAAAAAAAAAAAGAACTAAAGAGAGAAAGAAACAAGCAAACAAAGAAGGAAAGAAGAAAAACTCTACTGCCTATCTTCCCCTTCCGTTTAAACCTGGAAAACGTCAATAAATACTTTTTGATCATCTTACAAAGTACCAGGACCTAGATATAATTATAATACATAGGACTTAATAAATGATTTAACAGCTGTATGTAATAGATGCTAATAGGGCACCCACCATTTTTAATGTTTGCCATTTTCAAGAACAAGAGGCAGTTAGATATGACAGAAGTGCTGGGCTTCTGCCTCACTAGGGAAAGATGGAAAGTAGGGTATGGATCCACCTGCCAATACCCATGTCCAGTGGAGAAGCAATTACAGAAGCCAGACCTCCCACCTCTGTACCCCATAAAGATCCTAGGTCCATGCTCCCAGAGGGTTAAAGAATAAGAAAGCTTTCAGTGGAGGGAATGAGATACAGAACTCTGGTGGTGGGAATTGTGTGGAACTGTACCCCTCTTATCCAACGGACTTGTCATTAATGATTAAATCAATTTAAAAAAATGTAGAAAAAAAAAAGAAAGAAAGAACAAAAGAAAGACATGCTGGGCTCGAAAGAAACTTGGGCTCTAACTCCATTAATTCCCTTAACTAACCATATACGTACTTCTGCTAAGTGAACCCTGGCTCTCCTAACACCTGGATTGCCTATCTTACTACTCAAGTATTACATCAAAAGAAAATATATACAACAATGTAAGGAGACTACCAGATGGTTTTGTTCATATGTAGAATACAGAGAACTGAAACACATAAATTTGCAATAACAATAACCAAACTGCAAACTGTCTCTAAGACTTAGTGAGAAATCTATGGTGGTATCCTTTGGGGGATGGGACACAGAACTTCAATGCTGAGTATGAGATATAAAAGCAAAAAAGAAGCAACTCTGAGGGCTACAAAACTGACAACAGTTGTGGCTGTCATGCTGGACTGACTTCCATCATTTTGTTCCATTTTACTAGAGCACTGCTCAGTAAAATGATTCATCTGGTTTATGGTAGTGACAAGGGTTGAACCTGGGACCTTTGGTACCTCAGACATGCAAGTATTTTTTGCATAACCGTGATACTATCTCCTCAGTCCTCTTTCACAGTTCTTGAGTATATGCTTTATCAGTACTGGAAATTTGAACCTGCTTGTTAAAATCTTGGTCTATTGTGCAATGACAGGAATGTGTTTACTTTTGCTGACACTGTTCCTAACTTTGTGGACTAATTCTTCAGATAATACAATCCTTTCTTTCTTCTTTCATTAAAAGGTAAAAGAAAGAAAGAAGTAAAAAGAGAAAGGAAGGAAGGAAGGAAGGGAGAGGGAGGGAGGGAAGGAGAAAGAGGAGGAAGAGAGAGAGAGGGAGATATGAAAGGGGGAAAAGAGAAGATACTGCTGGCTTGGTAGTAACTCCATTACACCTTAACCATCCACTCAAAGAAAGTATGACTTCAAGTATAAAAGGCTATCCATAAAATACAGAAATATATAAAATGTTAGTTTTCTAGGAAAAAATAGTGACTTCAAAACCAAGATCTAAAACTTAAGACAACTGCTTTTTTATTTATATTAAAGATTATGTGCCTATAATATTTTGCTTCCAGGCCTCTGTACATGCTGTTCCCTTTGCAGGAACCACTTTTGCTTCCCACTCCACCCATTTATTTCCCCACTTCAGTAACTGTTCATCTGTTACTTCCTCTGAGAAGACTTCCATGACTTTCCCAACCTCTTACGTTTCTACACACTCTGTTAGGGCTGTCATAGCACTTACCATTCCATGTCACTTCAGAGATCGTATCTCTTTCTCTAAGGATTTAATCACTTGGAATATGTTCAATACTTAGAAAACATGCCAGACATGATATAAAGATGAAAAGGAAGATCCTCAGCTGACCATTGAGTAGGAGTAAAGCAATAATGCACTGTAAAACAGGATAGGGTGGAAGTATGTATGGGATGTCAGATCCATGCAGAGCTTAGCCTGCAGGCAGGATGGCTGATAAGGAATAAAGACAGATAGATACAGGTTTCCCACACTAAGTAGAACTTGGACTGAAGTTGGTGTACTGCTCCAAAGTAAAAGACTCAGGGCGGGGGGGGGGGGGGGGGGGTTCAGGTTCTGGAACATGATGGCAGAGGAGGACCTAGCAGGGGTTGTATTGTTATGTGGAAATGTTATGCATGCACAAACAATTATATTTCACTATTGGCTATAAACCATTAATCCCCCACTAAAGAAATTTTTAAAAAGAAAGAAAATTGAGAAATGTTGTGAATGTACAAACTATTGTATCTTACTGTTGACTGTAAACCATTAATTCCCCAATAAAGAAATTTTAAAAAAATACAGGTTTCCCTTCCTATGGAACACTATATTCCTAACCCTAAAAATTACCTACCAAATCATACCAGATAGGAATGGTCTACTTTAAGATATCAGAGAAAACCTCTATGTTAAAACTAAATCTGCCAGGATAAAGAAGAGAGGAATGGTGAAGAATAAAAAAGGGATTAATTCTAGAGAGAAGGAAAATACAGGAACCAGAGAAAACAAAGTTTATCTGAGGAAATACAAGTATTGGGTTGTCAAAAAAAATATGATGTATTTTTCCTATGTTTAGCTATGTAAAAATGTGTCACAACTTTTCCAACAAACCAATAATTTATAAAGTAGTATGGATCAACCTGTCAACGCCCCTGTCCAACAGAGAAGCAATTACAGAAGCCAGGCCTTCCACATTCTCCACCCCATAATGATCCTGGGTCTATGCTCCCAGAGGAATAAATAGGAAAACTTCGGGAGTCCGGCGGTAGCGCAGCAGGTTAAGTGCACGTGGCGCAAAGCGCAAGGACCAGCTTGAGGATCCCGGTTGGAGCCCCGGCTCCCCACCTACAGGGGAGTCACTTCACAAGTGGTGAAGCAGGTCTGCAGGTGTCTATCTTTCTCTCCCCCTTTCTGTCTTCCCCTCCTCTCTCGATCTCTCTCTGTCCTACCCAACAACAATGACATCAATAATAACAATAACTACAACAACAATAAAACAAGGACAACAAAAGGGAATAAATAAATATTAAAAAAAAATAGGAAAACTTCTCATGGAGGGAATGGGATGCAGAGCTCTTGTCCTATGGTCTTGTCAAGCATTAGTAAATAAAAAAATAATAAAATAAATAAATAAACAGGGGCAGTAAGAAGATTAGTGGCTGTCAGGAATTGGGGTGGAGGTTAGAGGGATGAACAAGTGGAGCACAGAGCTTTAGAGAAACAAAACTAGTGGTCCAAGAGGTGGCACAGTGGATAAGCAGGAGGTCTCAAGTTCAATCCTGGGCAGCACATGTACAAAGGGGATATCTAGTTCTTTCCTTCTCTCCTCCTATTTCACATTAATAAATAAAATCTTTTTTTAAAAAGTATGTATAATATGCAGGAGTTTTCAAATATTATAAAGCATCAAAATCACCTGGAGGGCATATTAACATACAACTGCTGGGCCCCAACCTAGTTTCAATTCAGTAGACCTTGAATATGGTCTAAAAATCTCATTTTAAAACAAATTTTCTGGTGACAATACTGCTACTTCTGGCCCCAGGACCACGCTCTGAGAATCACTGACATAGTGGAACCATAGATGGTATGTGAACAAGTAGCAGCAGACAAGACTGGAACTACACAGTAAATTTTAAAAGGGCCATTAAAAGTTGTGCTTTTTAAAAATATTTATGAGAACAGGAAGAGAGAGGGAAAGAGAGGGGAAGAAAGAGGGTGTGAGGAAACAAACCAGAATATCCCTCTGACACATCCTACACTAAAGATCAAGCCCAATGCTCGATTCCACTGTACTACCTACCAGGCTGCCAAAGGTTTTATATATATGCATGTGTATGTGTATGCCATAGATGTAGCACTAAAGGACTTGAAGCAGAATAGTACATTTAATTCTAGAAAAGTAAATAATAGCTAACAATTACTGAGCACTGGACTTTAGGTCCAGGACAATGTACTGTCCTGTACATTGCCTACCAGTTATATATTACTATTTCAATTGAATTAAAATTAAATAAAATTTGAATTTCACTTCTTCAATTAACTTAGTCATATATTTTTTAAAGATTTTATTTATTTATTCATGAGAAAGACAGGAGGAGAGAGAGAAGAAAGAACCAGACATTACGCCAGGACCTCATGCTTGAGTGTCCGGTGCTTTATCCACTGTGCCACCTCCCAGACCACAACAGTAATATTTCTTTTTCTTTTCTTTTTTTTTAATTTCCCTTTGTTGCCCTTGTTGTACTGTTGTAGTTATTATTGATGTCGTCACTGTTGAATAGGACACAGAGAAATGGAGAGAGGAGGAGAAGACAGACAGGGGGAGAGAAAGATAGACACCTGCAGACCTGCTTCACCACTTGTGAAGCAACTCCCCTGCAGGTGGGGAGCCGGGGGCTTGAACCGGGATCCTTACACCAGTCCTTGCACTTCGCACCATGTGCGCTTAACCTGCTGCGCCCGACTCCCCTTAGTCATATTTTTTTATTTTAATAGTTTTACTTACTTATTTATTTATTTATTTATCAGAGACAGAGAAATTGAGAGAGGAAAGAGAGGGGGCCAGACAACTAGTTAAGTGCACATACCATAAGTGCAAGGACCTGCACAAGGATCCCCACATGACCTGCACAGCTCCCCACATGAGGGGGGGAGGTTGTTACTTCAATAGCAGTGAGGCAGGTCAGCAGGTGTCTTTCTCTCCCCCTCTCTATTTCCCCCTCCTCTCTCAATTTCTCTCTGTCCTATCCAAAAAAAATTTGAAAAAATGGCCACGGGAGTAGTGAATTTGTAGTACAGGCATTGAGCGCCAGTGATGACCCTGGAGGCAAAAAAAAAAAAAAAAAAAAAAAGGAGGGGGAGCTAGAGAAGGAGAGAGATAGAGACACCTGCAACCCTGCTTCACCACTCATGAAGCTTTCTCCCTGCAGGTGGGGTCCAGGGCTCAAACCTGGATCCCTGAGCACTGTAATGTGTGTGCTTAACCAGGCCTCTATTTAGTCATATTTCAAGAACTCAATCTGGTTAGTGGCTACTGAACTGACTACAGCAGATACAGGATATTTGATTATTTGCAAAATTCTATTTAACACTGATAAATATTAGCTCATTAAATCTTTACAACTTCATTTTGAGGTAGGCATTGTATTAGCTTCCATTTTATGAAAAGAAATGTAGGGGTTGAGTGATGGCATACCTGGTCAAGTGCACATGTTACCATGTACAAGAACCCAGGTTCAATCCCCCTGTCCCCCACTTACAGAGGGGAAGCTTTACAAGTAGTAAAGCAATGCTGCCAAGTGTTTCTCTCTCTCTCTCTCTCTCTCTCTCTCTCTCTCTTTTTTTTTTTTTTTTAAACCAGAGGCACTGTTCAGCTCTGGCAGATGGTGGTATGGGGGACTGAAACTGGGACTTCAGAGCCTCAGGCATGAGAGTCCCTTTTGGCATAACCATTATGCTATCTACCTCTGCCCTCTCTCTCCCTTTCTGTCTCCCCATTCCTATTCAGTTTCTCTCTGTCTCTAGCCAGTAAATAAATAAAAGTAAGAAATAAAGAAAGCAGAGAAAGATAAGCAAATTACCCAAGGTCACAAAGTGTCAACATGGCATGCAAACCCAGATGGTCTAGTTCTTCAGTCCATGTTCTTAATCGCTTCTTAATCAGATCATTCTTGGCATGAACATCAACTGGAGGGAGACACTGGAAGATGGGAAACCAATAAAGAATCAGCTACAGTGGAGGAAGAAGGTAATTAAAAAGAGATGTTAAAGAAGCAGGAGGAGAAAAGGGGGGGGGGAGGAAGACCTAGAGCTGAATCCAAGAGATACAGAAGAGGTATAGATGGTGAAGTTCCTGTTTGAGTCACAGTCAACTTCAATGCTTTTCACCACAGGAAGAAAACAAAAGCAAGCTGAAGGAGGGTGATAAATTCCATCTAGTCATCATGAATTTGAAGTGACTGAGATAAATCACCATACAATGGGATATAAAACTCAAAAGAGATCTGGCTTAAAATATGAATTTAGAGTCATCTACTAGTACAGAAAAGGCTAAACTAGAGATAATTCCAAAATACTGAAATAATAAGAAGGCAAAGAATAGAATCTTTGGGAATCCAACATGTAATACAGGTAGAAGAGTTAAAATTAAAAAAAAAAAAAAAAAAAGTAAACAAAACTCAAATTACCAAGAATATAGATGGAGCAGAAAAAGATATAGGACATTTATAAGATATAGGAAAGAATCATCCCAGAGGTCAAGGAGCAGAGAATGGTCAACAAGTGCTAAATACTGCTTACATCATCAGGTAGCACTGAAAACTGCCCACAAGAACTGTTTCAGAAGACGCTCTAAGATCCAAGGTTAGACTGCAACAGAACTGGAATGAATATACTCTTTTCACAAGAGGTCTCATTATGAAGACAAAAAGACACAACATACACATGGGAAGAAGGTTCTGAAGTAGTGATCTTCGCTTATTTTTTATCTTAATTTTATGGCTAGACCTCTATCTGCTACATATGAGGCAGAGCAAAAAGACTAGAAACATTTAGGTGGAGCATAACCCAGAGACAGGGGATAGTATCTTCTCACAAATGAGAGGTTATCACATCCTCTGAAAAGGTAGTAAAAGGGGTCAAAATAGTAAGTCCAATACCAATGTATTTTTAGGTTAGGGTATGAGGGGGACATGTTGATTGTGCTCTTATGGCTGGGCAGATTCTATTCTGAATATGGGAGTGTCTACTTAAAATCAGAAAGGCAAAATGTTGTGGGAAATACTGATTTGCTGTAGAGAAAACAGACTACAGTCATAGGAATAGACCTTCAAGCTGAGAGGAGAGTAAAGATTAGAGGTCACAAACTTGTAAGAGGCAATTTCCTTCAAAATTATGAATAATAACAACCCAAAAGGTGATACAGCACGTAAAGTGTTGGACTCACATTCATGAGGTCCTGAGTTCTTTTTTTTTTTTTGCTGTAGTTATTATTGTTGTTGTTATTGATGTCATCATTGTTAGGGCAGAAAGAAATGGAGAGAGGAGGGGAAGACAGAGAGGGGAGAAAAAGATAGACACCTGCAGACCTGCTTCACCGCCTGTGAAGTGACTCCCCTGCAGGTGGGAAGCCAGGTGCTCGAACCTGGATCCTTACTCCGGTCCTTGCGCTTCAAGCCACGTGCGCTTAACCTGCTGCGCTACCGCCCAACTCCCGAGGTCCTGAGTTCTATCCCAGCCATCACACATGCCAGAGTGATGCTCTGGTTCTTTCTCTGGTCTATCACTGATAAATAAGTTTTTTTTTTTTTTTAATTATGAATAGTCACATTCTGAATAGTAGCTGGAAGAGAAAAGAGTTGGCTAATTTTAAGGGTGTAATTTCCCAATAAAATAAAAGTACATTAAGAATCTGAGGTAATAAACCAAAAGGTCAACCAACTACAAGACAAGTATGAGAATGATGAGAGGGGAAACTTTCTCCAAACTGCCAAAAAAGACCTTGAGGACATGAGAGCTGATGTGGGAAAGTAGGAAGTAACAGCTAAGAAGTATCAAAAAAAAAAAAAATTTTTTTTTTTTAGTGTTCTGAATCTAAAGTCTCTTCTGGAGAGTGGATATGAAATCTGTTGTTTCATGTATGTCTGAATTTTAATTATTAGGCAAAAAATACCTGCTGCTCCTAGCCCATTACTCTATTGCTCCCCAGACAGTTCCCCTAGAGATATTGATTCTAAGTGTTGGAGTTGTATTCCTCAACTCTGGCTTGTACACTAAATGCATGTAAAGACTTAAATAATAATAATAAATATGGGACTGGGCAGAGGTAGATGGCATAATAGTTATGCAAAAAGACACTCTCAGGCTCCAGTGTCCCAGGGTCAATCCCCTGGACCACCACATAAACCAGAGCTAAGCAGTACTCTGGTAGATAGATAAACAAATAAATAAATAAATAAATAAATAAATAAATAAATAAATAAATCTGCACTAGGCTAAGCAGAAAGAACTGAAAGCCCAGGCTTAACAGGCAGCTCACTAGGTCAATTACAGTTCACAGGTCTCCCTGGAGGGAAAAGCAGCCTATAGTATAAGCAAAACATCCCCCCAACCCAATCCATCCATCCCATCTGCACAAAAGGTATACAGCAAAGGAATCAGCTCCCTTCTTTCAGACATAATTCTACCACTTTTGTCACTAAACGAGTTTTACCAATAATGTTAAAACCACCTAATTCTTTCACACGTATGTGTCCCCAACTTTAACCTTGCCACTATTCTAATATACTCACTAGATTTTAGGGCAAGTAAAAGTAACACTAGGATGAACTGTTAATCATAAAGGCCAAGAACAATCTGTTGTATGCTGCTTTCACTGACAGATTTATTTACTAGCGTTACAAATCATCTAGATACTTTGTATACAGAGCAATGAGTGGCAAACTATATATTTGTCCAGCCTATACAAATTTGATTTCTTTAATAAAGACTATTTCATTAATAAAAAGAAGTGTTTTTCTCTTTTTTTAAATTTCTTTATTGGGGGATTAATAGTTTACAGTCAACAGTAAAACACAATAGTTAGGACATGCATGACATTTCCCCATTTTCCACATATTAATTCAATCCCTGCCAGGTCCTCCTCTGCCATCATGTTCCAGGACCTGAACCCTCCCTCCAACCCCAGAGTCTTTTACTTTGGTGCAATACACCAACTCCAGTCCAAGTTCTACTTAGTGTTTTCCCTTCTGATCTTGTTTTTCAGCTTTTCAAAAGAAGTTTTTAACCAACTGCTTAGGTCACTCAAAGGTTATCTGTGTTACACGCGTTCTGTAACTCTTAGACTCAATCATAACTGATTTTTTTTTTCTACAAAACACAAAAAGCAGTGGTCCAGGAGGTGGCGCAGTGGATAAAGCATTAGCCTCTCAAGTATGAGGTACTGAGTTCAAGCGCCAGTAATGTCTGGTTCTTTGTGTCTCTTCTCCTCTCTAATTAATAATAAAATCTTTTTAAAAGGGGGGTGGGCATTTCTTTTTTTTTCTTTTTTTTTTAAATACAGGCAGAGAGAGAGAGAGACTGACTACAGCACCTAAGATTTCTTCAATGTGGTAAGATCCAAGTTTGAATCTGAGTCACATACATGACAAAGCAGCACACTATATAAACAGGTTATTTCACTGGCCCTCAAAATGGTCTCCTAAAATATGGCTAGAAACAGACCGACAAAATAGCTCAGCTGGATAGTGCTCCTGCTTTGTCATTGGCTTGACCCAGCCTCAAGACCAGCCCCCAACACACTGGGAGAAGCTTTGGTGCTATGGTATCTTTCCCTCTCTCTTTCTGTCCCTGTCTCTCTGTCTAGAAAAGGTCAATCCAGAGCAGTGTGATGAAAACATTTTTATTTTCCACTTAACTAAACATATAAAAATTCATTCTTCTAATTTAGGTCAAAACAAAACAGTTTCAGGGTCTGTTCTCATGCATGGTATTCTGGGTTTGATCCCCAGAACCACCAGAGAACAGCAACAAAGACACAAAGAGAGACAGTGCACTGAGAGTTCATACTCTCACACTTTTTTTCTCTCATAAGAAATATCCTGTTTTTTGTGTTATTTATTTTCTCATTTGTTTCTATCTGCCTTTTCATTTGAATGATTCCCCCAATTTCTTCATTTATTCTTCTAGTTGTCTGCTCTCTGTATTTTTTGTTTGTGGTTATCATGAGCATAGACTCCAACTTACTAGATACAATAGTGGTTTTTTGCACTGGTCTGTGCTCATCATCATTTGGCTATTTCTTCCTTCTCCTTTCCCTCCCTTCCCCCTTTTCTGTTTGTCTCCTCTTTTATTATTATTTCTGATTCTACCTATTTGTTTATCATCTGCACAGACTTTTATATTCTTTTGTTCCTTCCTTTCATGAACAATTCTTTTCACATTTCTTATAGGGCAGGTCTTGTAGAGGCAAATTCCACTAGCTTTTGTTTGTCTGAGAAAGTGCTTCTTTATCATGTCTGTATATATGTATTTATTTATTTATTTGTTATTGGAAAGAGAGATGTTGAGAGGGGAGAAAGAGGGAAAGAGAGAGAGAGACACCTGTAACCCTGCTTCACCACTTGTGAAGCTTCCCCTCTGTAGGTAGGAATCAGGGGCTTGAACCTGGGTCTTTGTGCACTGTAATGTGAGCCCTTAACCAGGTATGACACCACTTGGCCCCCAATAATGTTTGAATAATTTTTCAAGGTAAAGTATTCTGGGCTGGAAATTTTTATCTTTTAAAATTTTGAATATGCCATTCCATTTTCTCCTCACTTATACAAATTCTACTGAGAAGCCTGAAGCTGATGAAGAAATCTGAAGCAGTACTGCCTCTGTCTGTACCCTAACAGCCATTAATATTGTTTAATGCTTTACACATTTACAATTTGAGGCTGGAGTATTTTTCATGCAGTTTCATGGAGTCAGCAGTTTTGAATTCAGAAATGTGGGTGTTCTTTCAGCTTCCTGAACATCTATGATGAAGCTGCTTTGCAGATCTGGGTAGTTCTCAGGTACAGAATAGCAGAGTGAACAAGTCCCATATAGTAAAAATCACTCTATTAAAGTCAGAAGTCACCAGAGTGAATGGATGATTAGACTAAAAAGAAAAAGAAAAGAAAAAAAGCAGTACACAGCTATATACTCTGCATTTAAAGAGACTCAAGATAAAAAGATAAACTCAGAAGATTGAAGCAAGGTTTTCCAATTCCAAAATGGGGGTAGGAGGGTGGGCAGAAACTGGTACTCTATTATCTGATAAAATAAACTCCTATCCCAAATGAGTGATAAAAACATAGGCATATACTATATAACGATCAAGGAATCAATTCATTAACAAGATACAACTATCATTAATATAATGCACCTGAAATGGGTGTAGCCAAATACACAAACCAATTACTAAAAGACCTCAAGGGATACACTGACAGTAACAAAATAATAGTACAGGATAATAGCACACCATTTACTGCAAGGGACAGGGAGAAAAGGAAAATTAGGCACACTGCTGGTGAAAAAACAAACTGGTGTGCCTCTATGGAAAAGGGCATGAAAAGAATTAAAGAAAAAAAATGGGGGCTGAGGAGTCAGCATAATGACTATGCAAAAGACATTCGTGCCTGAGGGTCTAAGGTACCAGGTTCACTCTCCAGCACCATTGTAAGCCAGAGCTGAGTAAAGCTCTAGTGTGTGTGTGTGCGTGTGCGTGTGCGTGTACATGTGGTGTGGTGTGGTGTGGTGTGGGTGGTGTGTCTTTCTCTCTGTATCTCTCTCATTAAAATAAAGTGAATGAAATATCTGAAACTAAATTTTAAAAAAATTGAAATGCATTATAATCCTGCAATGCTATTCCTAGCCATTTAATAAAGAAGCTGTAGAATATATACTTGAAAACTTACAACTCTATCACCGAAAGAAAAAAGATATCTTGTATTTGGAGATGAATATTTATTGTGACACAGCATGTGAATAGGATTTTGAAACGTGATTAGCATACAGCTGACATCAGGCTGACGAACTTAAATAAGCAAACTTATTTAACTGTCAAGCTTCCGAGAAGTAGGTCTCTTTTCTGGCTCTCTCCCCAAAGACTACCATGGCCACTTCTCCCAGGACCTGGACATGTGTAGCTGAATTTTGATAAGTATCTTATGGACTAACTCATTGGTCGGGCCTACTTTTATACTTGCCACTTTGCTTGCCTAAATCATACCTTCCCATACCTTTATACGCAATGTAATAAACCTCTCAATTTGTCTTAAACCCACACCAAGCCGTACCCCAGTTTTTTTATTTTTTTAATTACTATAAATATTGGGGTTGTTGGAAACACCGACACATTTACACAGAAAAAAAAAATCATGACTTTTCCAGACCTGAGGTGACTATTTTAAGTGAGTAAGCAAGCAAGCAAAAATTACCAAATATGGGAGGGGCAGCTAGCATAATGGTTATGCAAAGATACTCCCATGCCTGAGGCTCTGAAGCCCCAGGTTCAATCCCCCCCTCTCCCACAACACCATAAGCTAGAGCTGAGCAGTGTCTGGTTAAAAAAAAAAATGTATTTTTCATTCACATATGTAGTAAAAATAACTAAAGTAAACAAATATTAAATATATGTTTAATATATATTTACTTATACTTTATATGTTTAATATTTAAAGATATATGTTTAATACATTTAATAATTAAATATATGTATTTGATGTATCCCCCCTGAGGTATATTCTCACCACTTGCAAAGCTTTCCCCCCACAGGTGGGTCTTGAACCCAGGTCCTTGAGCACTGTAAAATGTGTTCAACCAGGTGTACCACCACATGGCCCCAATAAATAATCTTTTTAAATAGGAAACTCTCCCCAAAAAAGCTTTTTAGGGTATTTATCTATATTCAAATACTAGAACAGATTAACATATTTGTGGCTTTAAAAAACAATCCTCTTGAACAGGGTTTATTTCATGGAAAATGCAGTTTCCATTGAGGAAGACTATTCTGACTACATATTTTATTCTTATCACTTTCTTTTTTATTTTTAAGAATATTTATTCATGAGGAAGATAGGAGGATATAGAAAGAACCAGACATCACTCTGGTGCATGTGCTGCCAGGGGACTGAACTCGGGACCTCATGCTTCAGAGTCCAGTGCTTTATCTACTGCACCACCTCCCGGACCACTCATCACTTTCTAATACTGTAAGGCAGCACTACAGTTTAATGAAAAGTACAGAACCCAAAAGGGCCTGATTACTCCTAACAGATGTTATTAACTTGGCTATGTGGCATTAAGACACTGAAGCCCCTACCACTAAAGAGTCTCTATTTGTGAAATACCATAGATTCACTGCTACTTAAGGTTGCTACTGTCTCAAAAATTTCTGAAGATTCAACTGTATTTTTTCTAAGAATCTGCATGTACTTTGTGAGCATTATGTAATTCAACAACAAAATAAACCTCAATCAACATTACAACATACTTTTTTTTTTTCTTACCAGGTCTTTTTCCTCCCATGGCTAGTTAAAAAACCACCTTGGCCCAGTATAACATTCTACAAATCTAAATACTACACTACTGTAACCCATATGTTTAAATAGTAACAAAACAGTGACATGCTAAAAACTGTCTCTTCGCCTGTTCTCTATTGAAGCTAAAAGTGAGTGAACTTGAATTTACAGTTATGTGTACAGTGTCGATGAAAGCCATATTTAGGAAGTTATGACTCTGCTGTCAAAGGAAAAGCCAGAAGAAACAGTATAGATTTTGCTGAGAACCATCTGCAACTGAATTATTCCTAATCCTACTTCAGTTGGGAAAAAAAAGAATGAAGTTGCTACTGGTCTAACTCATCTGTTGTAAATACTTTGGAACTGACTCCACCCCAGAGTAGTAACCAGTTGGTAAACAACTTTTTGGGCATGAGGATCTTAATAATTCTAATACCTAATACACACTTCTTTAAAAAATATTAAATCAGAACATGAAAAGCATTCTTCATTACAATTTTAAGAAACACTCCCCAGTGTAAAAAAATAATAATAATAATTCCACTTTAAGAAACCAACAGATTCGGCTCTCTCATAGCTAAAAATCAAGTTCAAGTTCAGAGCAGAAAGTATACTTTCTCTGATATTCCAAGTAGAAAAAGGGTATGTGCATGAAGTGTGTGTGGGGGGGGAAGGCCTATGAAGAAGGTTCTTAGAACTTCCAGAGGAATGGTACAATTTCTTTTATAGATTCAACAAACAATTCCTGCTACCTACTCATTTTTACAGTTTTAAAAGTATAATGGGAAAAGTATTAGCTATGGGGTCCAGGGGTGGTAAACCTGGTTGGGTTCGAGACCCCAGTCCACACCTGCAGGGAGAAAGTTTCACAAGTGGTGGAGCAGAACTGCAAGTGTCTCTCTCCCTATCACCTTCTTCCCTCTGGATTTCTGGCTGTCTCTAACCAATAATAAATATAATAGAAACTTTTAAAAGTACTAGCCACTGTCAAGACGAACAAATAAATAATAAAGGATAAACACAGTATATAGGAGTTGGGCCGAACAAATAAATAATAAAGGATAAACACAGTATATAGGAGTTGGGCGGTAGAGAAGTGGGTTAAGCACACATGGCACAAAGCACAAGGACCAGCATAAAGATCCAGGTTCGAGCCCTCGGATCCCCACCTGCAGGGGAGTGGCTTCACAATCGGTGAAGCAGGTCTGCAGGTATCTATCTTTCTTTCCCCCTCTCTGTCTTCCCCTCCTCTCTCCATTTCTCTCTGTCCTATCCAACAATGACGACAACAATAAAAACAACAAGGGCAACAAAAGAGAATAAATAAATATAAAAAACAAAAAGACAGTATATATTGCATACATTAATTTTCCACTTGGTGCTTTCTGAGAAGTCACAACAAAAACTTGTATTACATTATAAAATAACTATTATAGTGGCCCAGTAAGTGCTGAAATGGATAAAGCACTAGACTCTGAAGCATAAAGTACCAAATTCAGTCCCTGGCATCACATATGTCTGGTTCTCTCTACCCCAATAAAATTAATGTAAAATAAATAAAAACAACTATTATACAAAAATATCTACAAAATTTAACCATGTATGACTCTACTAAGACTTCAATTAAAGTATGTTACACCTGGAAAAGAAAGAGACAGGAATATGGATCTACCTGTCAATGCCCATGTTCAGAGGGGAAGCAATTCCAGAAGCCAGACCTTCTACCTTCTGCACCCCATAATAACCCTGAGTCCATACGCCCAGAGGAATTAAGAATAGGAAAGCTATCAGGGTAAGGAATGGAATATGGAGTTCTGGTGGCAGGAATTATGTGGAGTTGTACATGTACCCCTCTTAACCTATAGTCTTGTCAATATTTCCATTGTATATATATTTTTTAAAGTACACATTAAAGCACTCTTAACAGTTCCCAACACACAGTTAGACCTTAGCAAATGCAGTTAGTACCTTTATATAAGCAACTACTTACATCTCATTAGTCTACTGATATGGGGCAAAGAGGAAAAAATAAAGTGAAGATGATCAAGTCCTTTAGATGACTACTCCTAAAGCAAGTTGTAGTATCTAATATCCTCATTAATAAATAAATCTTTGCAGCTGGGGAGCTAGCACAGTGGGTAGAGCACAGGGCTTGTGAAAATGCAACACCTAATATCTTCATTAATTTCTCCCCTTCATTTCAGTTTATTAGAAGTTAGTCCATGAGGGAAAGATAGAAACAGGATGGGGATATGAATTGACCTGCCAACGCCTATGTCCAATAGAGAAACAGTAACAGAAGCTAGAACTCCCACTTTTTGCACCCCATAGTATTGGTCCATACTCCCAGAGGGGCAAATGTTAGGGAAAGATGACCAGAGGGTTCTGAACTGCAATTCCACCAGGTCCTGGAAGGTGGAGGAAGAGCACTCAGAAGTAGTAGGTGTGACTTAGAACCATAGAGGGTGCCAGTGGTCGTGCAGAGGATTAAGTGCACATGGCTCAAAGTGCAAGGACTAGAGTAAGAATCCAGTTCATGTCCCCAGCTCCCCACCTGCAGGGGGATCGCTTCACAGACAGTGATACAGGTCTGCAGGTGTCTTATCTTCTCTCCCCCTGTCTTCCTTTCCTCTCTCAATTTCTCTGTCCTATCAAACAACAATGAAAGCAAGAGCAATAATAATAACAACAGCAACAATAAACAAGGGCAACAAAAGTGACAAAACAGTCTCCAGGAGCAGTGGATTTGTAGTACAGGCACCAAGCCCCAGCAATAACCCCTATAACCCTGGAGGAAAAAAAAAAAAAACCACAGAGTAAATGGGAAAATATATATAAATATAGACAGATAGATAGATAGGTAGGTAGGTAGATAGGTAGGTAGGTAGATAGATAGACAGATATAGAAATAATAGTCAAACCCACATCTGTGATCTTGGGAGACTAATGCAGCTTCCATTGAAGAAAATGGGGACACAGAACTCAGGTGGTGGGAAAGGTGTGGAATTATACCCCTGTTATTTTATAACTTTGTAAATGAATTATTAAATCACTAATAAAAAATTATTTTTTAAAGAATTTATTTCTTTATTCATGAGAAAGATAGTAGGAGAGAAAGAGCCAGACATCACTCTGGTACATGTGCTGCCAGGGATCAAACTCAGAACCACATGCTTCAGAGTCTAGTGCCTTAGCCATTGTGCCACATCCCGGACCACCTAACAAAAAATTTTAAATGAAAAAAAAGAAGTTAGTCTAAGGAAGACTAAAGTGCTAGTAACTGTAAGTCTCGGTTGTATGTACCTACTCAGTATAGAAGTTTTGATAAGCAAAGGCTAACTCAAAGATTGCTTTAGTAAGCTCAAGTTTTCTTTCAGGGTGTGTCATAGGCTAAAAATTACCAAAACACAGAGTTCATAAGCTAACTTGAAGACAGAACAAAATAAATGCAGTTGATTATATCCAAGCAAATAATACATTAAAGAAGCCAGACCTTCACCTTCTGCACCCCATAATGATTCTGGCTCCATACTCCCAGGGGGATAAGGAATAAAAGTTTCCAGTGGATGGGGATGGGATATGGAACTCTGATGGTGGGAATTATATGGAATTGTACCCCTCTTATCCTACAATCTAGTCAATCATTATTAAATCAATAAAATCAGAAAAATTATTAAATCAGAAAATGGTGCTGTGGATAGAGCCAAGGACTCTTAAGCACAAGGTCCAAAATTCACTCTCCAGCGTCACGGGTGCCAGATTAATGCTGTTTCTCACTCATAGATAGATTAGACAGATAGATAGATTAGATAAGATAAGATAGATAATATATAGATACAAAGCTTTAAAAATAAATAAGTAAATCCTCTTAAAATATTAATAATACAGTGGTCTGGGAGGTGGCGCAGTGGATAAAGCATTAAACTCTCAAGCATGAGGTCCTGAGTTCAATCCCCGGCAGCACATGCACCAGGGTGATGTCTGGTTCTTTCTCTCTCTCCTCCTATCTTTCTCATTAATAAATAAATAAAATCTAAAAAATATATACCAGTAATACAGTGAAAACACATTTCTGCTTTATTTTTAAATGTTTTTCAATAAGAATAAATATACTGAGACAAAGTCAATTCCTAACTACATTTACAATGGATTTACTTCAATGACTTACTAGTAACAAACTTTTATATACAGCTAACTTCTCTTCAGGGTCCAGACATTTAGAGTTGCACCACATAAACACAAACAATGATGTAAGGAATATAATATTGTTGCACTCAAAACAGTTGCAAACTTAGCAGTATCACAAAACATGCATTACAAAAAAAAAAAAAAAAACACCTGAATTACTCATGCATCCTTTCCATTACTTGAAGAAGAGAGTCAGGGGTAGTGGCACATGTGGTAGAGCACACATTTTTTTTAATTAATTTTTATTTATGAAAAGGAAGCACTAACAAAAAACATAGGATAAGAGGGGTACAACTCCACACAATTCCCACCACCAGAACTCCGTACCCCATCCCCTCCCCTGATAGCTTCCCTACTTTTTACAGCACACACTTTATATAATGCACAAGGACCCATCTGCAGGGGTAATGTTTCAGAAGCAGTGAAGTAGAACTGCAGGTGTCACTCTCTCTCTCTGCCTTTCTCCATTTTCCCTCTCAGTTTCTGTCTCCATCCAAAATAAATACTGATAAAGTACTTTCTCTAGATAGAGAATGGGAAAGCTATCGGGGGAGGGGGTGGGATATGGAGATTGGGCGGTGGGAATTGTGTGGAGTTGTACCCCTCCTACCCTATGGTTTTGTTAATTAATCCTTTCTTTAATAAAAAATAAAAAAATAATAATAAAAAAAAAAGTACTTTCTCTAAAATAATTATTTTTTTACTTAAAGACTACTTTCAGTCTCTCCTCCACAATGTAAAAGCTAGAGAGCAAGTCTTTTTTTGTTTTACCTTAGCAAGTCTTGGGTGGTGGTAGATAGCATAATGGATATACAAAGTGACTCGAATGCCTGGAGCTCCAAAGTCTCAGGTTCAACCCCCTGCACCCCCGGAAGCCAGAGCTGAGTAGTACTCTGGTGTGTTAAAAAAAGGGGGGGGGCGCAAGTGTCCCAATAGTTACACTATAAATACATACACTTGCAAGCTATTATAAAGTATATACACTTTAAATTGAGGACTTTTATTCATTTATTTCTAATTTCTCTCTTAACTTTTTTGTAGCTTCTTTTGCTTTCAGGTTTTCTGTTTGTGTGTGTATATAGGAATTAGTCACTCTGCCAAGCAGTGGTGAGTGGGTGGGGATGTGCACATGTGCCAAATAATCATTCTTCAAGTAGGCAGCACATCCTTCATCCTTTAACTTAAATAGCAGGGACAACTACTATAAAGTACAGCAACAGGATATTTGAAATTGAAATGTCCAAGCTTACATTTATAGACAATTTTATAATAACACTATTCTACCACATAAAATGTGAAACCATTATGAGGTCATTCCAAATAGCTTAATCAAAGTTTTTATCATTATTATTATTATTAGATAGACACAGCCAGAAATCAAGAGGGAATGGGGAGATAGAGAGGAAGAGTGACAGAGAGACACCTGCAGACCTGTGTCACCACTAAAACTTTCCCTCTACAGGTAGGGACCAGGGGTTTGAACCCGAGTCCTTGTACACTGTAACATGTGTGCTCAACCAGGTGTGCCATCATCTGGCCCCCAGTTTTTATCATTCTTAACTCAGTAACTTGAAAAATTTATTCCCATTCTAACAAGTATTCTAAATCAAAAAGCCATAAACTCCTGGGGCTGGGCAGTGGTGCACCCAGTAGAGCTCACCATAAATAAGAAGGACCTGCGTTCAAGTCCCCAGTGCCCACCTACGTGGGGTGGGGGGTGGCATGAACAGTGGAGCAGTACTGTAAGTGACTCTCCTCCTCTCTCTTCTCTCTCCATCTCTTCTTCTCAAAAAAAAAAAAAATTATTTAATGGCCACCAGGCCTGAGATAAGCTGGTGGGGAAAAAAAATGCTACACTGCTATAAAAGCACTACTTACTTGAATTCAAAGTGTCAAATTCCAGTAACACAATATAATTTGGCTCAACTAAGAGTTTACTGGATCATGTGAGAACTTTTTTTAATATTATTGATTTAATAATGATTGACTAGATTGTAGGATAAGAGGGGTACAATTCCATATAATTCCCACCACCAGAGTTCCATATCCCATCCCCATCCACTGGAAACTTTCTTATTCTTTATCCCCCTGGGAATATGGACTCAGAATCATTATGGGGTGCAGAAGTTGAAAGGTCTGGCTTCTTTTATTGCTTCTCCGCTGGACATGAGCACTGCAGGTGAAGTCGTACTCCCAGCCTGTTTCTATCTTTCTCTATTGGGGCAGGGCATGTGAGGACTCTTATGGGGCTGGGACTAGGGCTGGGCCTGGCCAGACCAGTAGGCAGTGCACATGGTTGAACACACATACTACAATGTGAAAGTACTCGGGTTCAAGCCCCCACTTGCAGGGTGTAAGCTTTGCAAATAGTGAAGCAAAGCTGACAACAGGTGTCTGTCTCTCTGTCCTACTCCATCTGTCTCCCCCCTCCCCTCTTAATTTCTCTGCCTCTATCCAGTAAGTAAATACATATATTTTTTTAAATTAAAACTAAAAGAACTTATATTACAAGGCTATAGATTTACACATTATCTTTTTGTTCCAGGTTATCTCACTGGGCAATAACCTAAACATTAATTGGTCATAATACTTTCTGTTCCCTATCCAAATGCAAAGCTTTGGCAAGTCATAATTTTGTTCCACAATAATACACCACAAACAACACTTTAATGATTTTGCTAACTACCATGCAAAGTTTTCTAGACAACTAATATAGAACATAATAAGCACTCTTTCTCTCTCTCTCTCTCTTTCTCTCTCTCTCTCTCTCTCTCTCACACACACACACACACATGCATACTCACATTCAACTAAATTATGATGTGTGTAACATAATCCCAGAAGCTTGAAGTTAAAGTGAAAATTATTCCTGTAAATAAGTCTTCTAAGACTCAATATCTAAAGATAATTTTAAAGGGGTCAGGTGGTGACACACCTAGTTGAGCACACATGTACAACGCACAAGGATGCAGGTTTGAGCCCCCAGTCCCCACCTGCAAGGGGAAAGCTTTGCAAGTGGGAAGCAGGGCTGCAGGTGTCTCTTTGTGTCTCTCCTTCTCTATCTACTTCCCCTCCCCTCTCGATTTCTGTTTCTTTTTTTTTTATTTCTGACTGTTTCTATCCAACAAATAAAGATAATTTAAAAAATAATAAAATAAAATAAAAAGATTATTTTAATGGACAACCAGTTTCAATAATTAGCTTCATCCAAAAACATGCTATTTCTCAGAGGTTCACAATACTGAATTGTTATTTTTAAAAAATGGTAAATGAAAAATAAAAGTTACTAGTAAGCTAAAAACAAACACCAAGGGGGCGGGTGGTGGTGCACCTACCTGATTGAGCACTTATGTACAGTGTGCAAGGATCCGGGTTGAAGCCCCTGGTCCCCACCTGCAGGGGGGAAGCTTCACAAGTGGTGAAGCAGGGATACAGGTGTCTCTCATCTCCCCCTTCCCTCTCAATTTCTGGCTGTCTTTATCCAATAAATAAATAATAAAAATATATCAAAAAAGTTCATTTCCCGTATCTATGCTGTCTACCTTAATTCCTTTAGTAAAAGGTTCAAAGCAGACATTTACTTTCTTAATGAATGTACAAGGTAAATAAGTCATCTTACTGTACTATCTACATTTCAAAAAGAAATTCTTACTAAACCCTCACTTTCATTCCACAATTCAAAGAATCCAAACATGTTATTCTTTTTTTTTTTTTTTTTGTGCTGCCAGGGATTGAACTCAGGACCTCACGCTTGAGAGTCTAATGCTTTTTTTTTTTTTACAATAGTTTGTACATGCATAACATTCCCCAGTTTCCCATTTAACAATACAACCCCCACTATGTCATTTATTTTTTTAATTTATTTCTTTATTGGGGAATTAATGTTTTACATTCAACAGTAAATACAATAGTTTGTACACGCATAACATTCCCCAGTTTCCCATTTAACAATACAACCCCCACTATGTCATTTATCATCCTTCATGGACCTGTATTCTCCCCACCCACCCACCCCAGAGTCTTTTACTTTGGTGCAATACGCCAATTCCATTTCAGGTTCTACTTGTGCCAAACATGTTATTCTAAATGAAAGCATTCCATTATACTCATGCAGCCAATCATCAATTGTAATTCTGAAACTGCTGACAACTGAAATGAAAATTAATGCTGCGGCCTAGGAAGTAGAGCAGTGGGATAAAGCACTGGATTCTCAAGCATGAGGTCCCAAGTTCAAACCCCAAAGGTACAGTACCACAGTTATGCCTGGTTCTCTTTCTTTCTCCTTTTTTTAATTTATTTTTTATTTTTTTGTTGCCCTTGTTTTAATACTGTTGTGGTTATTGATGTTGTTGTTGTCAGATAGGACAGAGAGAAATGGAGAGAGGAGGGGAAGACAGAGAGGGAGAGAGAAAGCTAGACACCTGCAGACGTGCTTCACCTCCTGTGAAGCGACTCCCCTGCAGGTGGGGAGCCGGGGGCTCGAACTGGGATCCTTATGCTGGTCCTTGAGCACTTTGCACCATGTGCACTTAACCCACTGCGCCACCGCCCGACTCCCTCTTTCTCCTTCTATCTCATATAAATAAATAACATCTTTGAAATACATATTTTAAATGTAAATATATAATTTTGACTTTTTCTGGCGACCTCAGATATAAAAAAACTCTATAGATTACATATAATCTTTGGCTTTACTGATTCAGAATCAGCTCAGAGTCAGAACTTGTACTATGATAGAGAGAAAAAGAACACAGTGAGATGGGAAATATGGATATGAAAGTATAATTAGTGAATGTGTGGGGCTGAGTGGTGGCACACCTGGTTGAGCACACATGCTACAATGTACAAGGACCAGGTTCAAGGCCCCCCCCTCCTCCCCACCTGCAAGAGGAAAACTTTGCCAAGTGGTGAAACAGTGTTGCAGGTGTTTCTCTGTCTCCTTCCCTGTCCATTCCCTCTCCATTTCTGGCTGTTACTATCCAATAAATACAGATAATTTAAAATTTTTAAAAAGAGGGGTCAGGTGGTGGTGCACCTGATTGAGCACACATATTACAATGCATAAGGACCTGGGTTCGAGCCCCTGGTCCCCACCTGCAGGGGAATGGCTTTGTGAGTGGTGAAGCAGGGCTGCAGGTAGACTCTGTCTCTCTTTCACCCCTTTCCCTCTTGATTTCTTGCTGTCCCTATCAAATAAATAAAGATAATTTTTTTTTAAAAATTGGGAGTCAGGTGGTAGAGCAGCAGGTTAAGTGCAGGTGGTGCAAAGTGCAAGGACCAGCACAAGGATCCAGGTTCGAGGCCCCAGATCTCCACCTGCAGAGGAGTCGCTTCACAAGCAGTGAAACAGGTCTGCAGGTGTCTGTCTATCTTTCTCTCCCCGTTTTCCCCTCCTCTCTCCATTTCTCTCTGTCCTATCCAACAATGACGACAATAATAACTATAACAATAAAACAACAAGTGCAACAAAAGGGTATAAATAAAATATTTTAAATTTTTTTCTTTAAAGAGAGTATTTTAGAAAGTTAACATTAAGATCATTCACAATTGTCTACTTCAGTGTAGTGACACACATTAACCAAAATGGTGTAGCCATTAGGAAGATTCTGGAGCAAGAATGGCCAAGTTTAAAGCCTAATGCTTGCCACTTACTATCTTTGTGATTTGAGCAAGCTGCTAAATCTTTTCTGTGCCTCAGATTCTTTATCCATAAAATATGCCTACCTTGGGACCAGGTGGTGGCACACCTGGTTGAGCACATATGTTGACAATGCTCAAGGACCCAGGTTCAAGCTCCTGGTTCCCGTCTTCAGGAGGAAAGCTTCACAAGTGATGAAGCTGTGTTGCAGGTGTCTCTCTGTCTCTCTCCCTCTCTATCTTCCCCATCCTCTTAATTTCTAGATATCTATAGCCAACAAATAAATAAAGATAATTTTTAAAAAAGTTTTAAAAATGCCTACCTCTGGGAGTTGGGCTGTAGCGCAGCAGGTTAAGCACAGGTGGCACAAAGCGCAAGGACCAGCGTAAGGATCCTGGTTCAAGCCCTGTCTCCCCACCTGCAGGGGAATCACTTCATAAGCGGTGAAGCAGGTCTGCAGGTGTCTATCTTTCTTTCCTCTCTGTCTTCCCCCTCCTCTCTCCATTTCTCTCTGTCCTATCCAAGAACAATAATAACTACAACAATAAAAAAATAAAAAAATTTAAAAAATGTGTTCCGGGAGGTGGCGCAGTGGATAAAGCACTGGACTCCTAAGCATGAGGTCCTGAGTTCAATCCCCGGCAGCACATGTACCAGAGGCGATGTCTGGTTCTTTCCCTCTTTCTTCCTATACCTCTCATTGATAAATAAATAAAATATAAAAAAAAAATGCCTACCTCACCTCACTGACTTGTACATAGAAAAAGTTAATAAATAGAGCTTTAAAGTAATGCTTGGCACACAGTAGACACATCACTAAGTTAAATAAACTCACCATAAACTATCACACCCTAAAGACAGCTCAGAAATTTCCCTTATAACATGGATAAATCTTTTAAATCAGGGGGCTGGGCGGTGGCGCACCTGGTTGAGCGTACATGTTATAGTGTTCAAGGACCCGGGTTCAAGCCCCCAGTCCAAGCCCCCAGTCCCTACCTGCAGGGAGCTTTGCAAGTGGTGAAGCAGGGCTGCAGGTGTCTCTCTGTCTCTCTCCCACTCTATCTCCCCCTTCATTCTCTATTTCTGGCTGTCTCTATCCAATAAATAAAGATAATTAAAATAATAATAATAAACTTTTAAGTCACAGTATCCCTTGGATTCACTTTATTATTTATGAATGTGAGAACACATTTAAATCAACTATCTTTACAACAACTCTTGATATTTGTTTCTATATAGCTGATTTCATCAAAGGTTTAGATCAAGTGCATTCACTCAGCTGCTAAAAATCTAATACTTCTAGAGTTCCTCCCAAAGATTAATTAATATCTCATTCCACACAGGTTAAGAGTTCATATGGGGGTGGGGAGTATCGGAGAAAGAAACAACTCAGATTCCTCTACACCATCCCTGAATCTCATCTCTCACCCAGAGCTGGCCAGACCAATTGATAAATCTGCATCCCAGTGATGATAACACCATTTCAGTGCAGGTAGTGGTCCTGGCCCACAGTAGGTACTCAAAGACTAAATGCAGGACTAAACAGTATCTAAAAGAGAAACTACTGTCCTATACTTTCTGCTCCTCAGCACTGCCAAATACACCCTGGCAACATTTTTTTGAGACTATCTAGGTTCACAACATCAATTCATAAACAATCGATTCCACATCAGAACTTAAAATTTAAAGGAGAGGAAAAAGTTAAAATACAATAAAGCAGACATTATATAATCTGCTCGAAGGAGACATCCTCACCCCAGACGTAAACGTAGTAAGTTTTTGAATGTGAGTCTTTCACATCTTTGGAGAATGCCACTAAGAAAATTCACTGCTACAAATAAAATCCACTTGCTGCCAGAAAGGTGGCAAGGCAGGTAAAGTGTATTCCTACTATGCGTGAAGATCCATTTTTTATCTCCAGCATTATATATGGTGAGCAGTGTCCTGGTCTCTCTGTGTGTATGTGTATATTGGGGGGGGGGGACGTGACACACACCTTCCTCATACAATAAATCTTTTTTTAAGTTATTTATCTTTTTATCTTTATTTGTTTATGGATAGACAGGCAGAAATTGAGAGGGAAGGGGGAGGTAGAGAAAGAGAGAGACAGAGACACCTGCAGCCCTGTTTCACTACCTGTGAAGCTTTCCTCCTGCAGGTGGGGACTGGGGGCTCGAACCTGGATCCTTGAGCATTGTAACATATGTGCTCAGCCAGGTGTACCACCATCCAGCCCCAAATTAAATATTAAAAAAAAAAAAAGATGAGAATCACGGGTAGGGGAGATAGCATAATGGTTACACAAAGAGACTCTCATGCCTGAGGCTCCAAGGTTTCACCCCAACACCACCGTAAGCCAGAGCTGAGCAGTGCTCTGGTAAAAATTTTAAAAATAAAAAATTAGATAATTTGAAAAAAAAAAAAAAAGAATCACAGGAGTTGGGCAGTAGCACAGCGGGTTAAGCACACATGGCGAAAAGTGTAAGGACCGGAGTAAGGATCCCAGTTTGAGGCCCTGGCTCCCCACCTGTGAATCCCTTCACAGCTAGTGAAACAGGTCTGCAGATGTCTTTCTCTCTCCCTCTCTGTCTTCCCCTCCTCTTTCCATTTCTCTCTGTCCTATCCAACAACAACATCAATAACAACAACAATAATAACTATAACAATAAACCAAGGGCAACAAAAGGGAAAATAAATAAATATTTAAAAACTTTTTTAAAAAAGCATCACTTAAAAATATATAACACCTCTGGGTTATATAAGTTATAGCTCACCTACTAGCAAGGTACCTGCATTGTAATTCATATGACCCAGGTTGGAGCCCCAGTACCACAGGACAGTCACCAGGATGACAGAGAAAGCTCTGGTTGTGTCTACTTGGATGAAAAAGTTGCCTAGAGCAGAGAAATTACAAATGCACAGACCTCCAGTTACACTGAAAAAGCATATAAACATCTCATCAACTCTAATTTCATAGATATCACCATGCAAGTTTTCCAATCGGATGACTGGAAACCTATTTAACAAAACTCAGATTTTCCAAAGACACAGTTCAAAATCAATTACCACCACCATATGTGTAAGTTATATAAACAGAGCTATTTTTTTATTTTTTGCCACCACCAGGGTTATGGGTCTTGGTGTCTGCACAGGAAAACCACTGTGCCCAAAAGTCTTTTGACTTTTTTTGTTTGTTTCACTAGAGACAGAGAGAACTTGTAGCAAAGGAAAGGGAAGTGGGAAGGGAGACACCTGCAGCACTTCTTCACTCCTGCAGGTGGAAACCGAGGACTTGAGCCAGCGTCCTTGAACAATACATGTGCACTCAACCAGGTGAATCACTGTGGAGCTATTTCTAACAAGGAAAGGAGTAACATTTTGTGTGGCTAATATCTTTAATTAAAATATATCATTTAAACAGGCAAAACTGTTATAAATACAAGCACCCAGAAATTCTAACAAAAATTCTTAATACGGGAGTCCGGCAATAGCGCAGTGGGTTAAGCACACGTGGTGCGAAGTACAAGGGCCTGCATAAGGATCCGGGTTCGAGCCCCTGGCTCCCCACCTGCAGAGGCATCACTTCACAAGCAGTGAAGCAGGTCTGTAGTTGTCTATCTTTCTCTCTCCCTCTCTGTCTTCCCCTCCTCTCTCCATTTCTCTCTGTCCTATCCAACAATGACAACAATAATAACTACAACAATTAAACAAGGGAATAAATAAATATTTTTAAAAATCTTTTAAAAAATTCTTAGGGACCAGGAGGTGGCACACCTGGTTAAGTGCACACATTACAGTATGCAAGGACCCAGGTTCAAGACCCTGGTCCCCACCTGCAGGGGGAAAGCTTCAGGAGTGGTAATGTAGGGCTGCAGGTGCCTGTCTCTTTCCCTCTCTCTCTCTCTCTCTTCCCTCTCAATTTCTGACTGTCTCTGTCCAATAAATAAAGAAAAAAATTAATGCTCAGTTCAGATGACACTGCATTCACTCTAAACTACAGATTACTTCCTGTTTCCATGCAGTTAACCTGTAGATCACTTGATAACAGCTTTAGGAATCATGTTTCATTTAAATTCAGTCATAAGTGACCAGAATAGTTCTTAATAGCACTGAACTACAGCATAAAGCATCTTGGTTACATGCAATCCTTAAATTTTCATACCACAAATTTTTGGCTTTGTTTGGTTTGATTTGTTGGTGGTGGTATCAATATTTTTAACCAGAACTCTGCTCAGCTCCAGTTTCTGGTGGTACATAGAATCCATTCTGAGACCTCAGTGCCTCAAAAAGTCTGCAGTATAAATCGCTGTGCTTCTCTTCTGGCACTAATATCACAATCATACTAAATGCTCAGATGATACAGAACCATTTTATGAATGAAATGAGGAGAATGTGACAGTCAATTTGACAGTGGTGGAGTCATTATAAGGGCAATATGAGTAAAGTGATATTTCCAGTTCAAAGTCCACAAGGAAAATTGACTCCTAAATTATATCTCTAAAAGCATCAACGAAAATTAATGTTAATTTTCAAGTGTTATTTAAACAAATGCCTATAGGTGGTTATAAGCTGCAATAAACTTAAATAACTTAGATCAAATCTCAAATACTTTAAATATATTCAATGTTAACTTTACAATCCTCTCATCCTTGAAGCAGCCTGATGAAGAGTATTTTACTGTTGTTAAAAATGTGTGCAGCAACTTAAAGTACCTCCACTAGACACAAAACTACAATTCCAAGGACTTAGGTAAACTTACAACTGATACACCAGGTCAATGTGAAAACTAGTTCCCAACAAAATATTCCACATCACCTATATAGTTTATTTAAGGGCCAAAGTTTAACTTTTAAGACCTAATGCTCAACTGCAAAAGCAACAGTATAAAACACACAGCAAAGCTAGGGAAGTCATTCATGTATCAAAACTCCTCAACACATGTTACAATGTTCAAGGACTCAGGTTACAGCCCCAGTCCCCACCCACCCGAAGGGGGAAAGTTTTGGGCGTGTGTGTGTCCGTGTGCGTGTGTGTGTGCGTGTGTGTGTGTGTGTGTGTGTGTGTGTGTGTGTGTGTGTAGAAGCTCTGCAGGGTGGGTGTGTGTGTGTGTGTGTGTGTGTGTGTGTGTGTCTAAGTTTTGCCAGTAAGGGGTGTGTGTGTGTCTCTAAGTTTTGCCAGTGGAGAAGCTCTGCAGGGTGTGTGTGTGTGTCTAAGTTTTGCCAGTAGGGTGTGTGTGTGTGTCTGTGTGTGTGTGTGTGTGTGTGTCTAAGTTTTGCCAGTGGAGAAGTTCTGCAGATGTGTATGTGTGTGGGGGGGGTGTGTGTGGGTGTGTCTCCCCCATCACCTCATTCTCTCTCAATTTCTGGCTGTCTCTATCCAATAAATAAATACAGTACAAAACTCTCCAAGAAAAGATTCACTACTAGCCAACACCATAAATAATCACACTTAGGATTTCATTACTTGCAAGGAAAAGTACATGAGAGAAAGTTAAGCTATAAACAGCAAACACACAAAATGCTAAGTTTGCTTAGCTACTGCTATGGGCCAGGAAACTCCCTCAATCCTTTCTAATGATAACCTGCAACAGAGGTGATAAAAGGGTCCTAGAGTCACCCGCTTGTTTCAAATCTCTAGCATTTGCCTACTCATCAACTCCCAGCAGCTGATATGTATCCTGCCAACTTCTATGTAGCAGTTTTAAAGTTGCATGCTACTTTTTAATGTGTTCTCTTAGGTGGATAAATATTTTATACTTTGAGCCCTAAACATCAAATATTTCAAAGTATCAAAACAAACAGGATCTCAGTTCTCACAGGAAAAAAAAAAAAATCAAGTCCCTACACAGAAACCTGAATGCAATTTCATTAACTTCCTAGTAACATAGAACTGTAATGAGTTATCATTAGCTCTATGACCGCTGACATATATTCCTTTCTTCTTATTTTTTATTATTATTTATTGGGTAAAGACAGAGCAATTGAGAGGGGAGATAGACAGGGAATGAGACAAGAGACACATCTACAATTATGCTTCACCACTCGTGAAGCTTTCCCCCTGCAGGTGGGGACCGGGGGCTTGGACCCGGGTCCTTGCGCACTATAGTGTACGTGCTTAACCAGGTGAGCCACTGCCTGGCCCCCTATATATTCCTTTCTTACCTTATCCTTTTCATGTGGAAGCAGTGACACTGGAGGTAAAGAAGAAAGAGACTCACAACTCTCTTTCCCATCCACACTGGTTGCCTTAGTGTTGAGCCGATAGAGAGGTCCATCTTTAAGTAGCCTGCCATGGCCAACTGCACGTTTAATAGCCAATCGTAACTGCTGGTGAAAGCCAGAGGCAGCACTGCCTCCAAATAATGCAGATACATCCTTCTGACCTTTCAAAAAACGTTCGATGCTCTTCAAAGTTGAGCCACCTGACTCTGCAAGGCCCTCAACTGCCCGCTTAATCAGTTTATTCCAATCTACATTTTGCTTACTATCCAATTTTCCATGGTTTCGAGGTTTCGGAAGTGCTATTCGCCCAGGATTATCTGGATCTTTATAGGAATTGAGTCCTTTATTTGAGACTTTTAAAATTGTTCCATCTTTAACACTCAACTCCAGTTGTTCTAAAACAGTTTTACGATCCAAGCCATGGGATGAAGACACTGCATTGCATATCCTTTCTTCTGAAGGACGCTGCTTCTGCTTCTTCACTTTTTTGATGGCCTCCAAAATCCACTCCGTATACAGCGGGTTAGCGAGTTTTACCATGGTGAAGGATTCTGTATATCCATAGAGTCGTTATCCTTTATCCTGATGCTGAGTAAGCTTTACACCATGGAAAACAACATTCTCGGAGACTGGGAACCAGTTAACCATAGCATACAAGTTTCCTGGCCTGAGTGCTTCCTCCTTGCATGAAATTGAGTGCCTCCCAATTTCTACTTTTAAAACCAAAACAATCTGTTATTTGAAGTGTCTTCAAACTTCCCAACAGATTTCTCAGTAGCACCAAACATGGGTCTCTTCATGAAGTTGTAAGAATTCAAGAACATCTCATTCCCAGCTGAAAAATGTACATCTTATGCCTGAAAAACAATTGAAAACAAGGTCAGTTTTACATCAAGTTACAGTTGAAACAAGCCTAGTTTTTTAATCAAGTATTTGTTAAGTAACTATAGGAATTTTAATGTATTTCCATTGAAACTCCAATCATGTATGTAGACAACTGGGGTGTTTTTAAAAAGTGATCATTAGGACAGGGTGAGTAAACCAAGTGAGGTGAACAATAGCATTGTGCTACAACTAATCAAAGGGGCACTGGTTAAGGGGTACTCCTCAATCTCTGCTCACCAGTCTAGGAACTGAAACTCTTCCTTGACATCTTTCCCAAAGAAACTATTCAGTACTTCAACAAGTATCTGGACTAGTGGGAAGAATCCTGCAATGAGAATAAGAATGAATCTTCCATATTTCAGACATTCATACAGGTTTTCAAAAAAGCAGTAAGATTAACAAAACCATTAAAAATTATATTATTTATTTAAAACAACAAATAGGGACAGTCAACTAGCTCACCTGCATAGTGCACCTGCTTTACCATGCTCCCCACCCAGGTTCAAGTCAAGGGACAACCCCACCCCCCCACACACACACACACTAAAGGGAGTTCAATGCTGTGGTTTTTTTGTTTGTCTCTCTGAAAAAGTCAGCTGGGTGTAGCGAAGCCACAACAAAAAATATAATTTACACTGACCAAGCTGTAAATGCATTATCACCACTTTAAAATTCCTTCTTTATTTGTATTTATTTTTTTGACAGAGACAGAGAAACTGGGGGGGTGGGGGTGAGAAGAGCCAGAGAGAGACCTGCAGAACTGCACCACTGCTTGTGAAGCTTCCTGGGTGGAAGTGGAAACTGGGTTAAATCTGCATCTTCGCACATGGTGAACATGTTCATGCTACCAGGTGTGCCACCACCCAAGCCTTTACTTTAAAACTCCAAATCGAAACAATAAAGTATTGAAAATAGCCAATAATTAAAAATACTTTTAATTTGTTTAATAATGTAATTTCATTAGAACTTAAGAACTACATGCTAATAAGTCCTCCTAAGCCAAACTGTCAAAATGTTCAAAGTTCAACCTACAGATGAACTTGAAACCAGAAAGGCCCAGAACGTTCCTGAGCTCTATGTACACTAAACATACCAAAAACACAATATAGAGAAAGGAAGAAGGAGGGGGGGGGGACTGCCTGTTTGCTGCTCTAAAGAGATCAGCCCATGAAAATTCAAGACTGCTGTATTGAAATGAACACTAATAAAAAAAAAATTGTCTCTCCAGCATAAAAATCAGTATGTCTCTTACAGACAAAAGAACACAGTTCATACAAATATTTTTTAATCACCAAAAGAATGAATTCTGAAAGTAAAGAACCCCTTGACTTCCAAAAGTAAGTTTAACTTAAGAGCTTTTGATAACTGCTCTCCTTCTGAGGTGCACTGACAATGTAAACAATGCTAGAAAACTGGTCTCCGGAGCAATTACTAAGCGTGACATTGAAATTCAAAGGAAAACTAATAGATAACAGGACAGCGATAGATGGTACCATCAACTGCTAGGGCAGAAAAGGCTGTGAACACTCAGACCGAGTCAAGAGGGTTTGTTTTGTTTTGTTTTGTTTTGTTTTGTTTTTAACTGGCAGTTCAAAAAGAAATCCCCCGAGGACAGAAATCATATTACTATTATTACTCCAAGAAAAGTTCACCATGTAGATGTTAACTCTAAATAAGGAGCTAGCACCTGATTTGAAGGAAACCCGGACGATCCTAATTGATTACGTTCGCAGACGAAGAGAATGAATGACAGTTACCCAGTCTCTCCCGCCGAGATCTGTTTCCACCCGTCTCCGGAGCTTCAGAAAAAGTAAAGCGCCTGCAGACTACAACTTCCCAACTCTTTGCAAAGTACCCGGCGGCTGGAGAGAAGGAGCTTCACCGAACTCGCTTTCCTTCCCACCGTCCTTTCGCGGGCCTCCCTTCCCCACCACCACCACCACCACCACCACCACACACCCACACACCCACACAGACACACACACACACACACACCACATCTTCGCGCTCTCGTGTTTAAAGAGCTCCAGAAACTTTACAAACTTGCATGAGCACCAGCCCGCAGCTTGCCCGGCGGGGGGGGGGGGGGGGGGGTGGAGGAGGGAGGAGGGAAAACCAGAGCCCGAGGACTAAGTTAACAATGAAATCACGTGAAAGAGTTAGAAAAAAAGGGGGGGGAAGCACTGTCGCTCGCAAGTCCCCGCGCCTCCAAATTCAAAACTCCAAAGAGGCAGCTTCCGAGGAGGAGGAGGCATGAGCGCGGGGGGGCGCGGGCTACCCGCCCCCCCAGGATAAGGGCTGGGGGGGGGCGGGAAGGGGGAACCTGACAGGTCGGGCGGCTTCTGTCCGCACCCGCCCGACGGCTGACAGGCCGCCCGCCGCCTCCCCTCCCGACGCCGGGGCTGACAGCCCGACAGACACAACACCACACGTGCTGCCGCCTCCGCACCACAACACCCGCGCCCGCCTGTCACCCCCCGCTCGCAGCCTCAGCCCCGCCGCCGCCGAGCTCCGCGCCCCGGGCCCCGCGCCGGACGGAGCGCGGAGGGAGCGAGAACGAGCCGCCCCGGGAGCGCGGGCACAAGGGGCCGGGCTCAGCCCCGAGCCGCCGGGCGACGGGACGCAGGTGGGGCCGGAGCGGTGGGCGCGCCCCCGAGGGCGGCTTGTCCGCACCGCACAGCCCAGCCCGAGGCTCCACGGCCTGGGCCGCCCGCCTGCCCACCGGTTGCCCCCCAACTGGGCCCGGGCGGGCGGCGAAGAGAACGAGCGGCCGGGCGGCCGGGCGGACGGACGGACGGGCGGGCGGGCGGGTGGCCAGGGCGAAGGGCGGAGGGGCCGCGGGCGCTCGAGCGGCCGGCGACGCGCGGGCCGCGGGGCGGGGGGAGCCGGGCGCCGGCCGGGCGCGAGGGGGCGGCCGCGGCGCCCCAGCCCGAGGCCTGGCGCAGAGCAGCGGGAGGCGGCGCAGGCCGCGGCGGGGCCTGCAGCCGCCCGCCGACCCCGCGAGGCCGCCGAGCGGGCCCCGGAGCGGCTCGGGTCCGGGCTTGACGGCCGGAGATGGTCGGAAGTGGCCTCTCGCTTACTTACCGGCGGGGAAGAGAGCCGGGATCCCGGAGCCCCGGGCCGGACCGCGGAGATGCCCCAAACTGACACGGCCGCCATCTTGGAGACAGTGAGCTCTGACCGGGGGGAGGGGCGGCGAGGCGGCGGAACAGCCGCGGGGGGAGGGGAAGCGTCGCGAGGGAACGGCTGCCTGAGGGAGGGAGCGGGAACAGCCTGAGAGGGAGGCGAGGGGGAGGGGGAGGGGGAGAGGGAGGAGGAAACGGGAGCGCGGGAGGGGGGGTGCGGCTGGGGAGCGGGAAGAGCTGGGCGCTGAGCCGGGAAAGGCCGGAGGGCGGGGCAAGAGCTGGAGAGAAGAGCCGCCCGGGTGGGTCACGTGGGGCCGGTACAAAAGGCCAAAGCCAAAGTGGGAGGAGGACCTGGGGTGGCTGGAGGCCAGCAACTGGGGGCTCCTTCTCGCCTTTCTCACGCGGTTGGGTCAGGCGTATACTGGGGGAGGAAAAGGGAGGAGGAGGAGGAGGTGTAGCCCCATTACACAGCTGGGGAAACTGAGGGCGGGCTATGGGTGGGGTGGCTTGAGTTTGGCACGGAAATCCGGTCTCCAGACGGGCTCTGAACTCCTGATGGCGTCTGTGTTTCCAGACAGTTTTGTGCCCGGCCCCATAGTCGCAGGGTGCGGAGGGTGGAGAAGAAGCAAGTTACCTCCTTTATCGTTGCCTTTCTTTTCCCACAGTCAGCCCGGACTTCTCATCCATGCTATAAGAATAAGTAGTTGCTGTAGCAAAGGATGAAATGCATGGCGACCACCCCATGCATGGCGGTGACTTCATCCTCCCCACCACTGAGATTTGCCGGACCTTGCTTCAGTCATTCTTACAGGAAACAGCCTGAGCCCGGGGCCGCGGGACTTGCACAAGGTCACACTGCTAGTATGTGGCACTCCTCTTATTACTCCGGGGTGTTCCAACACTAGCCTGCTCCCCATGCCCTGTGCAGAATTGCTCTTTTACAGAACTGACACCACCGTGGACTGTCCTTTACATGTTTCTTTGTCTCCTCTCTCATCTTAATCTTGTTGCCGCTCCTTGAGGTAGGGATTGAGTCATACCTTTTTTTTTTCCCTACAGTCACCGGAAAGGCTGTGCCAAATGAAAATAACAATTCAGTACTTATTAATTTTGTGTCCAGACCTTTATCTGAACTCTTTACAGCTTTGTGCCCCCGTCTCATTTACCGGTTCTCCCCAATACTTTCTCATCTTACTTTTCCTTATTTGTTATTATTATGTTTATCTATTGGGTAGAAACAGCCAGGAATCGAGAGGATTATAGAAAAGGAGAGAGAGAGAGAGACCTGCACCACTGCTTCACCACTTGTAAAGCTTTCCCCCTGCAGGTGGGGAACCCTGGCCTTTGTACATTGTAACAGGTGTGCTCAACCAGGTGCACCACCACCATCCCCTTTACTTTACCTTTCATGTAAAAGTTAGTTAGGCACAGGGTGGTGGCGCACCTGGTTGAGCGCACATGTTTCAGTGGGCTAGGACCTGGGTTCGAGCCCTCCGCCCCCACCTGCAGGGGGAAAGCTTCATGAGTGGTGAAGCAGGGCTGCAGGTGTCTGTCTCTCTCCCTATCACCCCCTACCCTCTAGATTTCTGTCTCTATCCAAATAAATAAAAAGATTTTTAAAAATAAAAGATTTAGTTATAAAAGAACCAGAGCATCACTTTGGCACATATGATACTGGGGATCAAACTCAGAACATCATGCTTGTAAGTCCAGTGCATTAACCACTGTGGGGAGTGGAGAGCGCCAGAAGTAGCCTTTCCCTTACGGGTGCGAGAGCTAGGATCCACTTCTCCCAGTGGCACTTTTTTTGTTTTAATAGAGCATGACAGACAGAGATAAAAAGGAAGAGAGAGAGAAGAGAGGGAAACCTGAACAGTACTCTACCAGTGCATTTTTTACCTTTTAAAAGCCACCCTCAAGATATAGCAAAATGTTTATGCGAGAAGATTTTCATGCCTGAGGTTCTGATATGACAGTTTCAATCCCCCCACACCATCATAAGTCAGAGGTGAGCAGTGCTCTAGTTTTAAAAAATAAAAATGAAGACCACCCTCTTGTTCACTGCCTTAACTTCCATATTTACTTCCTTTTCTGGCTTTGGTTATAATAATATGATTTGTTCCTTGGACAATTAACATCTGACATTTTATGAATGTAATTCTAGATATATACTTTTTTTTAAAAAAGTGAGGGAAGTCCAGTTTTAGAAAAAAAAAAAAAAAAGGCAAGATGTTTACTTCCTAAAGAGGACATTGTGTTAATAGAAAACCCAGTCTTCCACATGAGCTGGGTATACCAGTTGGTGGTCTTCAAAAGAAAAATAAAATAAAGATGACTTGTGTTTACTTTAGGTTAATTTAGAAGAATACTAGTCACAGCCATGGGGGTAGGGTGCAAATTAGAATCTAAGCACTCACTAGCAAGAATTTAAAACAAAGTACAGTTTAGCTTTCCAAGCAGTTTCCTAGAAAGTCTTTGCTTTACATTTGCATAACTTAATGGCTCACTCAGGAGGTCTTCTCAAAATAAAAGGTTTGCAACAAAGACAGATTAAGAGTTCTCCTCTTTTGCATGTTAAAAACCAATCTGCAGCACTGAAAGAACAGCTTTCCTAGGTTAGAATTTTCCTCAGCATTCAGCCTTGCAGAGCTGTCAGTTAAAAACTTGCTCCCTTCCACAGTTTGCTCTAGGAATCCCTCATTTTTCAGTTGTATTGCTAGTGATGTTTTTATGCAGAGCCCAGCTAAACGTATAAGTCTATTCTGATCGCAATAGAAAATAATGTTTTAGTCCATTTACATTTAATGTAATTATAAAAATATAATTTAATATAATTACTGCTATGCTTACAGTAATTATTGAATTTGGATTTGTATCTACTATCTTGTTTTTTATTATCTTCATTTATTTATTAGATAGCCAGAAATCCAGAGGAAAGGGGGTCATAGAGAGGGAGAGAGACAGAGAGACACCTGCAGTCCTGCTTCACCACTTATAAAGTTTTCCCATTGCTTGTGGGGACCAGGGGCTCAAGCCCAGGTCCTTGCACCCTGTAACATGCACTCAACCAGGTGCACCACCACCCAGCCCCCTATCTTGTTTTTTTCTTTTTATTTATTCTTAATTTCAGAAAGAGAGAGAGAGATAAGGAAAAAGAGAAAACTAGAGCACATGTAATACTATGAATAGAACTCAGGACCTCATCTTTCCACAAGGATTACCCACTGCACCACCTACAGGGCCATACCATCTTTCTGTTGGTTTCCTTTTGCTCACTTCATTTATAGCTCATAATCTTTTCTCTTCCTCTCTTTGCCTTATGTTGAAGTGTTAACATTAACTAACTTATTGATCAGATTTTTTTAAAATAAATTTTAGAGCAATCAAGCTCACTCACCTGGGAGCATGCCTCCTTTACTATACACAGAGCCCAAATCCAAAGCTGTGGTGTGTCTTTCCCTCTCTCTTTTTGTCTCAATCTCTGTCTGAAAATGGTGGTCCAGAGCAGTGGAACCCTAGTGTTGACAATAAATAAATAAATAAATAAATACCTTGATAAACTCTAGCATAAATTATGACTTTTACCTCTTGAGACACTAGGATACTATGGTTCCACATGTCCTTCCTTCTTTTGTGCTTATTTATTTATTTATTTACTTATTGGCTGGAGACAGAGAGAAATTGAAAGGAGAAGGAGAAAAAGAGATGGAGAGAAGCACCTGAAACACTGTTTCACCATTCATGAAGATTTCCCACCGACAGGTGGGGACCAGGGACTTGAACCTGAGTCCTTGTGCACTGTAACATGTCTGCTATACCAAGTGTGCCCCTGCCTGGCCCCATGAGTATGATTGTTAAGTAGTTTAGGTGTGCATATATTCAAGCCACACAAGATTTTATAACCATCATTCCAAAACAGCGAATACTCATTACATTTACCTATATATTTGTCCTGTACGTTGCTACTCGGTCCAATATGTGTGTATGCCCTTGTGTCTGGACTTTTTTTCCTTTTGTCTCAATAAGTTCTCTGTTCACAGCAGGTCTGCTGGTGACTTAGTTCTCTGTTTTCCATTTGCCTATGAACTTCAGTTCACCTTTCACTTTATTGCTGAGTAGAGCATTCTCGCTTGATAAATATCTTTCAGCACTTTAAAGATGTCTTTCCATTGGCTTCTAGTTTCCATCATTCCTCTGAAAAGCATTGTCATTTTTCCTATATCTCCTTCTATTCATTTTTAGTTTTCAGTACTTTCTATGATGTGTCCAGATAGGTTTTTCTTTATATTTGTCCCACTTAAGTTCAAGAACAGAATGAGTTGTGCAGTCCCTTTGGAAGACTGTATTCGAAGTTCTTAAACAAATAAAAATGGGAAGTCAGGCTGTGGCTCACCCAGTTAAGCGCACATAGTACTAAGTGCAAAGACCTGAGCAAGGATTCAGGTTTGAGCTCCCACTCTCCATCTGCAGGAGGTGGTGCTTCACAAGCATCAAAGCAAGTCTGCAGGTGTCTATTTTTCTCACTTCCTCTCTATTTCTCTCTTATCTCTCAAAGTCTTTTGTCTTAGCCAATAAAGTGGAAAAAATAGCCCTCAGGAGCAGTGGATTCATAGTGCCAGCATTGAACACCAGAGATAACCCTGGAGGCAAAATAATAATAGTATTAATTAATTAAAAATAAACATATAGAAATGGAATTTTATGACTCAGCAATGCCACTCTTAGGCATTTATCCAAAGGACACTGAAATACTAATTTGAAAGGGCATATGCAGCCCTATGTTAACAGCTGCATTATTCACAATAGGCAGAGAATAGAAGCAGCCTAAAGGCCCATCAGCAGATTACTACCTAAAATTATGAAAGATATGTTCCATGAAATACTACTCTGCAATCAAAAAGGATGATGTGTCCTCTGGGACAAAATGGATGGAACTGGAGGTGATTATGCTTAGCAAAATGAAAAATGAAAGACAACTACCAGGTGGTTTCACTCATATGTAGGATCTAGAGAGCTGATACAAATAAACTTGAGAAAGGAAAACAACAACAACAACTCAGAAGCAAGCAAACTGTTTCTAAAACTTGTGAGAACTATAGTGGTTTTATTTGGGAGGTGGGAGGATGGAGATATAAGACTGGTGGTGGCTGTGGTGTGGAAATATACACTGTAATCTTACAATCTTGTAGCCTACTATTACAAATTTTAAAAAATGGGGTGGAGGGTAGATAGCATAATGGTTATGCAAAGAGCCTCTCAAGCCTGAGGCTCCAGAGTTCCAGGTTCAATCCTCCACACCACCATAAACCAGAACTGAACAGTATTCTGGTTAATAAAAAATTTAAAAATAATAGAATGAGCACAGGGTTGGTGTAGGGAGCATAGTGATTATGCAAAGAAACTCATGCCTAAACATTCAAAATTCCAGGTTCACTCCCTGGCACCAACATAAACCAGAATTGAACAGTGCTGGGGATGGAAGGTGGAGAAAAGGCGGGAGCAGACAGCATAATGGCTATGCAAACAAACTCTCATGTCTGAAGCTCTGGAGTCCCAGGATCAATCCCCCATACCACCATAAACCAGAGCTGAGCAGTGCTCTGGTAAAAAAAAAAAAAAAAAAAAAAAAAAGTAGGGGAGAATATAGGTCCAAGAAGGATGACAGAGGACCTTGTGGAGGTTGTACTGTTATATGGGAAACTGGGGAATGTTATGCATGTACAAACTATAGTATTTACTGTTGAATGTAAAACATTAATTTCCCAATAAAGAAATTTTTTTAAAAAATAAAGAAAAATAAAATAAGTAGAATGAGTGCCAATCATGGTGTTTCTTAAGCTTATAACTTGATATCTAGTATCAGTTTTAGAATATTCCAGTTCCCATTTGCAGCATGAAACTTCATGAGCAGTACTTCATGAATAGTACTGCAGGTATTTCTCTGTTTCTCTCTCCCTCTTCTCTCTGTCTCCATTAAAATTAAGGAAAGACAAGAAATGGCTGCCAGGAGCAGTAGATTTATTGTGCAGACAATGAGCCCTAGCAACAACCCTGATGGCTATTTAAAAATTAAATTAAATTAAAAATCAGGGATGAAAGAACGTAACCATAGATCCTACACATATTTGAGACCAATAAGCAGTAATCTGAACATCGTTATGCCATTATACCTGACAATTAAAATCAAATGAAAAAAAAAAAACTTTCAAAGACATAATATTCTAAACATCACACAAAAAGAAATAGATAATTTGAATAAATTTAAGAGAAGGAATGTATAGCTTAAAGCCTCCACAAATATACTTCCCTGAATAATTGTTTCACTGATAACTTCTGTCAAACATTCAATAAAATCAATCCTGTATAATTACTTTAAATTTCTTTAGATGAGAATTAAAGGTGGAAAAAAATTAAAGATAGAAAGACTACAACTAGTATACTGAGGTCAATGTTTATGATACCAAATAAAATCAATGCAAAAAAGGGATATCCTTCATACACACAAATGCATGTTATTTTGTAAGTTGACAGCACACTATATCATGACTACCTGGGTTCATCTCAGGAATGCAGGACTGCTTTCCCAACTGAAAGTCAATTAAGGAGGGTCTGGTTGAGTGCATATGTTAGGATGCACAAGGATCTGGGTTCAAGCCTCCAGTCCCTATCTGCAGGGGGAAAGCTTTGTGAGTGGTGAAGCAGTGTTGCAGGTGTCCTTCCACCTTTGTCTTCTCTATCTCCCTGTACCCTATCAATTTCTGACTCAGCAGTGTTTAAATTATTGCGTATTAGTCTCAGATATGTGTAAGATCTACAGTTATGTCCTTTCATTATTTTTATGGATGAAAATTCCTACTTTACTTATTAATAAAATGGAAATATTAACAAGACCATAGGTTAAGAGCAGTACAATTCCACACAGTTCCCACCACCAGAACTCCGTATCCCATCCCCTCACTTGATAGCTTTCCTATTTTGTATCCCTCTGGGAACATGGACTCAGGATCATTATGGGGTGCAGAAGGTGGAAGGTCTGGATTCTCTAATTGCTTCTTTGCTAAACATGAGTGTTGGTAGGTCGAGCCATACTCCCACCCTGCCCTTCTCTTTCCCTAGATGGGTAGGGACCTCTCTTTCCCTAGATGGGGAGGCAGGGTTCCAGGACACACTGGTGACGGGATCTGCCCAAGGAAGTCAGCATCTGGTAGGGACAGCCCCATTCTCCTGAAGGGAGGTTAGGCAACATACTCTACCAAGATCAGGAAGATGGGTCTTAAAATTGGTGCAGCCTAGAATGTTCCTAGCTGTGACCACAGAATGCAAGCTCAGAACTACAGCAATGCAGAGGTTACACAGGCTCCTGAGACAAATATGGGCCCCAGATCAAATCATTGGGGATTACAGTTAACAATATTTATTTTCTTTTCCCACATTTGGAAACTACTCTACCCAGTTCCTGCTTTCTAGTCCTTTTTCCAACTATGATACCATCTCCCCAGACAATAACTTGGGTCCACCTGCATATTAGATGTCAGACTCAGCAAAAAAAAAAAAAAAAAAACTAGTAAAGTCATGGGCCTCTTGGAATATACCTAAAATAGACCAAATTGGGGTCTTCCAAAATGAAGACCCCAATTCTCATCTGCAATATTCTTTCCTTTAGGTTCCTGATTATTTAACAATTTTTTCTGCTTTCTATCTTAATGCTTTTTTTTTTACTTCTTATTTTTTTTTAACTTTTTTTATTCATTTGACAGGATAAGGAGATATTCAGATGGAAGAGATATAGAAAGGACAAGAGGCTGGGAGTCGGGCAGTAACGCAACGGGTTAAGCGCAGGTGGCGTAAAGCGAAGGACCGGCATAAGGATCCGGGTTCCAGTCCCCGGCTCCCCACCTGCAGGGGAGTCGCTTCACAGGCGGTGAAGCAGGTCTGCAGGTGTCTGACTTTCTCTGCCCCTCTCTGTCTTCCACTCCTCTCTCCATTTCTCTCTGTCCTATCCAAGAAGGACGGCATCAATAACAACAATAATAACTACAACAAGAAAACAAGGGCGACAAAAGGGAATAAATAAAATAAATAATAAAAAAAAAAAAAAGAAAGGACAAGAGGCAGAGAGACACATGCATCCCTTTTTTTTTTTTTTTACCGCTCGTGAAACGTTCCCCCTGCCCTTGGGAACCAGAGAGGCTTGAACCTGGGTCCTTAAGCACTGTAATGTGTGCTCTTAACTGGATGTATGCCACCGCCCAGTCCCAGTTTCTGACTCTATCCAATAAAAAAAGATAATTTTAAAATGTTTTAAAGAAAAAGAGAAGGGGCCAGGGGGGTGGTGCACCTGGTTAAGCGCACACACTACAGTGTTTAAGGACCCAGATTTAAGCCCCTGGTACTCACCTACAGGGAGAAGCTTCATAAGTGGTAACACAGTGTGACAGGTGTTTCTCTGTCTCTCTTCCTCTCTATCTCCTTTCCCTTTCTCAATTTCTGTCTCTATGCAATAATAATCAAAATTAAAAACTAAAAAGAATAAAAATAAAATTTAAAAAGTGAAAACAATTAATGAAATTCACAGTATTCAACTAAAACATAAATTCATATTAACCTCAATACATATGTGAAGAGTTTGACAAAATTCAATCCAGGGCCATAGCACAGACTTTCAACAATTCTCAACACCAGACCTCCATATCCCATCCCCTTCCCTGATAGCTTTCCTATTCTTTAACCCTCTGGGAGTATGGACCCAAGATCACTAGGGGATCCAGAAGATTGAAGGTCTGGCTTCTGTAATTGCTTCCCTGCTGAACATGGGCATTGACAGGTCAATTCATACTCCCAGCCTGTCTCTCTCTTTCCCTAGTGGGGAAGGGCTCTGGAGAAGCGAAGCTCCAAGGCACATTGGTGGGGTTATCTGTCCAGGGAAGTCTGGTCACATCCTGCTCACATCTGGAACCTGGTGGCTGAAAAGAGAGTTAACATACAAAGCCAAACAAACTGTTGAACAATCATGGACCTAAAGGCTGGAATAGTGCAGATGAAGAGTTGGGGGGGTCCTCCATTTTGTAGATAGCTAGTAGGCATATTTGAGTTATATTTCAAAGGGCCTGTAGCTATACTAGTGTTTTTTGTTTGTTTGTTTGTTTGATTTTGCCTGAGCCTGAAGTCTGATATGCAGGTGAATCCAAGTTATTGTCTGGGGAGATGATGTCATGGCTGGGAAAAGGACCAGAAAGCTGGATCAGGGAAGAGAGTAGCTCCCTAATATGGGAAAGGTCTATAATTATTGGTGATTGTAATCCCCATCAATTTGATGTGATCTGGGGCCCAAAATTAGCTTAGGAGCCTGTGTGACCTCTGCATCCCTCTAGATCTGAGCTCACATTCTGTGGTCATGAGTAGGAACATTCCATGCTGCCCCAGTATCGACCCATCTTCCTCAGGTGTAGGATAGAGTATGTTGTCCATCCTCCCTTCAGAGGATGGAACATTCTCTACCATTGTTGATGCAAGTTGAGGGCAAGGTCCAATGGGGGCCCACAAAGGGATCTATTTTGTTGTTCCCGATAGAAATGACTGGTAACAATAGAGAGGGAGGAGTCGGGCGCTAGCGCGGTGGGTAAAGCGCAAGTGGCTCAGAGTGCAAGGACCAGTGTGAGGATCCTGATTTGAGCCCCCAGCTCCCCACCTCCAGGGCAGTCGCTTCACAGCTGAGCAGGTGTCTGTCTTTCTCTCTCCCTATGTCTTCCCCTCCTCTCTCCATTTCTCTCTGTCCTATCCAACAACAATGGCATCAATAAGAACAATAATAGTAACTACAACAATAAAACAACAAGGGCAACAAAAGGGAAAATAAATAAATGAATTTTAAAAATAAGGTTTTAAAAAAACAAACAAACAAACAATGGAGAGAGGGATTTATTTGAGTTCTAGGCCCATCAAGTCAGTTTGGGAATCTCAGGACTCCCCAATTAGGGCACCAGCTGATGGGGTGGCCTGATAGTGATTAAAGAGTCGTCATTGAAGTATACCAGTCTCTTGCCCTTATTCAGCATTTGCAGTCCTTGCTTTGCTAAGGTTAGCTTTGGAGTGAGTGAGAGAACTGTAATAGGAAATAGGTGAGGAGGGTATCTAAGTCTTAAGTAGACACTATTTCATTATAAACTTGATACCGACTCACTACAGACTATTGTGCATTTTTGCTTTCAGGTATATATTTTGCCCTAATTTATGGATACATGTAAAGCCACCAGTTTCCAGATGTTAGCATGATGCCAACCAGACTTCCCTGAACAGATAACCCCACCAATGTGTCCTGGAGCTCTGATTCCCCAGAACCTTGCCCCACTAGGGAAAGAGAGAGGCAGGCTGGGAGTATGGATTGACCTATCAATGCCCATGTTTGGGGGTGGGAAGCAATTACAGAAGCCAGACCTTCCACCTTCTGCATCCCACAATGATCTTGGGTCCATACTCCCAGAGGCTTAAAGAATAGGAAAGCTCTGGCTTTGTATGTTAACTCTCTTTTCAGTCACCAGGTTCCAGGTGTCATCAGGATGCCGGCCAGACTTCCCTGGATTGAAGACCCCACCAATATGTCCTGGAGCTCAGCTTCCCCAGAGACCCACCCTACTAGGGAAAGAGAGAGGCAGACTGGGAGTATGGACCGACCAGTCAACGCCCATGTTCAGCGGGGAAGCAATTACAGAAGCCAGACCTTCTACCTTCTGCAACCCACAATGACCCTGGGTCCATGCTCCCAGAGGGATAGAGAATGGGAAAGCTATCGGGGGAGGGGGTGGGATATGGAGATTGGACGGTGGGAATTGTGTGGAGTTGTACCCCTCCTACCCTATGGTTTTGTTAATTAATCCTTTCTTAAATAAAAAAAAAAAAAAAAAAAAGCGAATCTCAACCCCAGCAGTACTGCCAATAATAGCAGTCTTGAAAAGAAAAGAATGAAGGCCACAATACTGCAATGAAAGTATAAGTTTGTAATACTGATGTACATATTAGGTGGCAGACCTGTGAACTAACCAGATACTTAACAACTATGTTCCCAAAAATCAATCAATAAATAAATGAAAGGGGGAAAAAAAAAAAAAGAATAGGAAAGCTAAACTTGGAGATGTTATGCATGTACAAGCTATTATATTTACTGTTGAATATAAAGCATGAATTCCCTAATAAAGAAATTTTTTTAAAAAATAGAAAAGCCATCAGGGGAGGGGATGGGATACGGAGTTCTCATGGTGGGAATTGTATGGAGTCGTACCTCTCTTATCCTATGGTTTTGTCAATGTTTCCTTAATTTAAAGATTAATCTTTATCATGCTTGTAGACTTTAAGGCTAATATACAAAAATCAAATATAAAAATAATTCAATTTTTTTTAAATGTACAGGGCTTTTTCCTGGTATGCAAAAAAAAAGTGGTCATGCAAAAGACTTTCATGCCTGAGGCACCAGAAGTCTCAAATTCAATAACCAGCACCACCATGAACCAGAGGTGAGCAGTGCTCTGGTAAAATAATGATGATAACAACAACAATATAAAAATAGGCAAAGGACTGAATTAACATCTCTCAAAAAATATTAAAAATTGACAGTAAGCATGTGAAAAGATGCTAGGCATCAATAATCTCTAGGGAATTGAAAAATCAAAACCCACAATGTGATAATATCTCACATACATCAGAAGGGCAACCAGAAAATAGCAAGTGTTAGTAAGGCTATGGAGAAATTGGAGCCCTTGTGCACTATGGGTGGAGATGTAAAAAGATACAGTCCCCGTGGAAACAGTATGTTTGTGGATCCTCAAAAAAAAAAAAAAAAAAAAAAGAAATCTGGGTGGAGATAAATAGCATAATGGTTATGTGGTTATACAAAGACACTCTCATGCCTGAGACTCCAAAGTCCCAGGTTCAATCCCCTGCTCCACCATAAACCAGACCTGAGCAGTGCTCTGACAAAAAAAAAAAAAGGTTTTAAAAAGCTGTTATTTGATCTAGATATATTTTATCAGAGCACTACATCTACACCATGCCTCGGCCTCGCTTGAGCTTAATGTGCAGCTTGGCGATACGAGAATCCGGCATGAAGCCCAGCCAGTCTATCTTGGCGTTACTCTCGATCGCACCCTGTCATTTCACGAACATCTCATAAAAACTGGAGCAGAGGTGGGTGCGAGGAATAACATCATTGCAAGACTGGCCAGCTCCTCATGGGGCGCGAACGCTTCCACACTACGATCATCATCTCTGGCATTATGCTATTCCACTGCAGAATACTGTGCCCCAGTATGGTTCCGTAGCCCCCATGTCCACTTGGTCGATTCCAAATTATATTCCTCCATGAGGATCATTTCTGGAACCATCCGTTCCACCCCGGTTCCATGGCTGCCAGTTCTTAGCAACATCACCCCGCCAGATATTCGTCGGGATGTGGCATCATCTAAGCTCATTTCCCACGTCTATGCTCGACCGGACCTGCCAATATACGTGGATATCTTCGCCCACCCTGTTCAACGCTTGACGTCTCATCACCCAATCTGGTCCCCTACGCCTACACTGAACTTCTCTGTTCCAGACTCTTGGAAACAGAGTTGGCAGTCAGCTGAGGTAAAGAACAAACTCCTCATCACAGACCCCTGCAAGCGTCAACCCGGCTTTGACCTAGCACGTTATGATTGGGCTCTCCTCAATCGCTATCGAACAGGCCATGGCCGGTGCGCTGCTATGTTCCATCGCTGGGGAGCCAGAGACGACCCGAACTGCCCCTGCGGCTACAGACAGACTATGACCCACATAGTCAACGACTGCCACCTCTCCAGATTCAAAGGAGGTCTCGAAACTTTACATGAGGCTCAACCTGACGCTGTTGACTAGCTACGGAAGAAGGGCAAACGCTAGAAGAAGAAGAGCACTGATCAGCTTTGGTTTATGGTGATGTGGAGAATTAAACCTGGGACTTTGGAGCCTCAGGCATGAGAGTTTCTTTTTTTTTTTTTTCATTTTTAAAAATATTTTTAAAGTATTTATTATCTTTGTTTATTGGATAGAGACAGTCAGAAATTGAGAGGGAAAGGGGGAGATAGGGAGCAAGAGACACCTGCAGCACTACTTCACCACTTGCGTAACTTTTACCCTGCAGGAGAGAATCAGGGGCTTGAACGTGGGTCCTTGTGCATTGTAACATGTGAGCTCAACCAGGTGCACCACCACCCAGCCCCTCATGAGAGTCTCTTTGAATAACTATTATGCTATTTATCCCGACCACAACCCCAATTTTTTTCTTCTTTTGAAAACAGGATTGTAAAGAGATTTATGTTCATTTCTGTTCATAGTAGCCATGGCCACAGTGACCAAGAGGTTATGCAGCCTAAATGTCCACTGACAAATGAGTTGATAAACAGAATGTGGTCTAACTGTACAATGAAATGGAAAAGGGAAGGAAATTCTGACACATGTAACAACCTGGGTAGGCCTGGTGTACATTATACTAGTACAATAAGTCAGTCACAGTAGATAAAAACAACGTGAGTCTTATCTTATAAGTTCTAGGGCAGTCTAAGCCATACAGCTAGAAAGCAGGATGCATGGTCCGGGAGGTGGCACAGTGGATAAAGCACTGGACTCTCAAGCATGAGGTCCTGAGTTCAGTACCCAGCAGCACATGTGCCAGAGTGATGTCTGGTTCTTTCTCTCTCTCCTCCTATCTTTCTCATAAATAAATAAATAAATAAAATCTTTAATGAAAAAAAAAAAAAAAGCAGGATGCTACTTGCATCCACAGCACCAAAGCTTCCTTTAATGCACTGGGGGCCAGGCTTGAATCTGGGTCATGTCTGTGGCAAAGCAGCCTACTATCAAGTGAACTCTTTCCTCAGCCCCTACCCCAAGTTGTACTGAAGCAAAGAAGAGGGGCAAAGTTGCAAAAAAGAGTTTTGATTATTTGGTACATTTTCTGATGTTAAGTCAGTTTTGCATTTCTGGGACAAGCCCAACTTGGTCATGTTATATCACCTTCTTTATAAATAGCAGGATTGCACACATCGATCATTTGCTTCGTATTTGTCTGATTCACCCATGAATCTGATCCTATCTTGAATTATTCTTGATTTTAATTGTTGTTTGGTATCAATTAAAATTTATACTACCCTCATAAAATGAGGAAGAGTCCATTTTTCTCTCTTCTTTTTTTTTAATATTTATTTTCATTTTGTTGCCCTTGTTGTTTTTATTGTTGTTGTAGTTCTTATTCTTATTGATGGCATTGTTGTTGGATAGGATAGAGAGAGGAGAGGAAGACAGAGAGGGAGAGAGAAAGAGAGACACTTGGATACTGCGTCATCGCTTGTGAAGTGACTCCCCTGCAGGTGGGGAATCCGTGGGCTTGAGCCAGGATCCCTATGCCGGTCCTTGAGCTTCGCCATGTACACTTAACTTTTTACGCTACCGTCCAACTCCCTCTTCTTCTTTTTTTAAAATTGTATTTATTTATTAATGAGAAAGATAGGATGAAAGAGAGAAAGAACCAGACATCACTCTGATATATGTGCTGCCAGGGATTGAATTCCAGAGCTCCGGTTTAAGAGTGATGTAAAGGGATGCATTGGATCGACCTTCTCGTGGTGCATCCCGTGAGTACCCATTCATTGGGGAAACTGACGATCCTTCCTAGCCGACTGAATCCACATGGATCCCAGTCACTTTCAAAGCCAGCAACAAGCAGCTCCTCACAGCTTTCAACCTGACCTGTTGACTGGCTACGGAAGAAGGGCAAACGCTAGAAGAAGAAGAAGTGATGTAAAGTATTTACAATGTAAATTTTTTACATTGTAAATATTTACAAAAATATTTACATTGTAAAGTATTTAAAAAATATTAATTTACTTATTAGTGAGAGGGATAGGAGGGGAAAGAACCAGACATCACTGTGGTACGTGTGTCACTGGGGATCAAACTCAGAACTTCATGCTTGAGAATCTACCACTGTATCCACTGTACCACCTCCCAGACCACATGGAAAAGTCTTTTTTCTACTCTCTGTGAAAATTTTATAAGAGAAAATTATTTGTCCTTAAAATATTTAGTAACGTGGTCCGGGAGTTGGCACAGTGATAACACTTTGGACTCTCAAGCATGAGGTCCCGAGTTTGATCCCTGGCAGCACATGTGCGAGAATGATGTCTGGTTCTTTCTCTCTCCTCCTATCTTTCTCATAAGTAAATAAAATCCTTTAAAAAAATTTTAGTAAGGGCCTCAGAAATAGCTCGCCTGGTAGGGCACATACTTTGTCATGAAGGTAGCCAGGTTTTTAACCTTCACAGCACATGGAGGAAGCTCTGGTGCTGTGATGTCTCTTCCTCTCTTTCATTGTGTCATTCTCTTTATCTGAACAAAAGAGCTGCCCAGAACAATGAAGTTACACACACTCCCCAGCCCCCATCTCTGAAAAACAAGCAAATGTCTGAAAACTCACCATAAAAACAATCCAGACCTAGTGCTTCTTTGTGGAAAATTGTTTGCATACTGATTGAGTTTCTGAGAACGATTCCCTTTCTCTTGGTTCAGCTAATTCCCTCTCTTGGGTGAACTATCAGGGCTGAGATACAGACTGTAAATGGAGGTCTTGCTCTGAACTCAACAGGGTCTGGCTCTTGCAAGACTTTAGGTTTGAAGTGTGTGCCCTTCCGAAAGAACACTTTATGGTTATCTGGCTTTTTCTGATAGAGGATAATAAAACATAGGCCATGTGGGAGTTCCAGCCATTGCTTTTGATTACAGCAAAACAGACCCAGCTGCAATATAGAGAGCTGTTCTCTGGCCATCTTTCACCTGACTCCAGGGAATATTGTGGCCAGGTGGTACTAAGAATATCATTTTTTTTTTTTTTTGTACTCGTAGAATCTTAACTTTATCTTCCCCAGTTACCAAGGATGTGAGCCAAGAGACTTCCCTTAGAAACAGAGAGTGTTTCCCATATTTTCCCAAGGAGAATTTCCTTTAAATAGAGGAAGAGAAAAGACAAAGAAAGGAATCAGAAGGAATCCAGCCAATGAAGAATCTAAAAACAGTCCTTAGGACTGGCAGAATGGTCTCAGTCAGTAGCTACCCAGGCCAGAGCACTCCCCAATCCTCCAGAGCCCACATCCAGACTTGATTTGGCTACTACTGGGAACATCTTGGCTAGCCACAGGCACCTGAGATCCACTCACCTATCGGAACATCTGAAGGACAGCCTTGACCAGCTCTGTTTTATCTGTTTTTAGCTCAGAGTCAATGTGATGCTCACAGCCAGGGACAGCTTACTGGTCAGGATACCCTGGATACTCTTCCAACCCAGTGAGTCAGATAGTTGTTGGCACTGGTGGTGGTGAATCTGCCCTCTAATCCTTGAGCTCCGGGTGAAGGGGATCCTTGAAGAGTTCCCAAAACTTGCTACTGACAACTTATGTCCATAATTTCTTATAAAGATAAGCAGAGGCTAACAATGAGACACTTTTTTCTGCTAAGAAAAAGTGTATTTCAGAAGGCACCTATGAATAGCAGGGTTAAAAACTCTATAAAGTTACTGACTCCCTGTGTACAAGATTTGGTTTTTAAAAATCCTTTATTTATATATTATGTATTGGATAGAGACAGAAAGAAATTGAGAAGGAAGGCAGGGAGAGGTAAAGAGGAAGAGAGAGAGAGAGAGAGAGAGAGAGAAAGAGAGAGAGTCCTGCAGCAGCACTGCTTTTTTTCTCATGAAGCTTCCCTGCTGCAGATGGGGATCAGGGGCTTGAAGCCAGGTCCTTGCACCTGGTAATATGTGCTTAACTGGATGCATAACTACTCTGTGTTTTTTGTTTTGTTTGCTTGTGTTTTTTTATTTGTTTGTTTTTTATTGTTTTTAAAGAGAAAGAGCAGGCAAGATTGCTCACTTAATTAGTGCACTTGCTTTGTCACAAACATGACCAAGTTCAAGACACAATTTCAAGTGCAAAAGGAAGCCTCAGCATTGTGCTAGCTCTCTGTCTCTCTCTCTCTCTGTCTCTCTCTCTCTCAGTTATTTATTTATTTATTATTTGGTAGAGGCAGAGAGTAACTGAGAGGGGGAGGGGAGATAGAGAGGGAAAGAGACAGAGAAACACCTATAGCCTTGATTCTCCATATATATATTTTTCTTTTATATATATATATATTTTTTCTATTTCATTTCATTTCATTTTTTTTTTTTTTTTTTTTTTTTACCAGAGCACTGCTCAGCTCTAGCTTATGGTTCAGGGGATTGAGCCTGGGACTTTGGAACCTCAGGCATGAGAATCTCTTTGCATAATCATTATGCTATCTACCTCCCTCCCCCACTTTCTATCTCTTTCTATATGAAAATGTCAACCTGGAGTGAAGTGGTGAAGCCCCAGTGATGACCAAAAATGAGTAAATAAATAAGAAAGGGAGTAAACATAAATACAAGGGCTCAATAGTAGGAACCCAGGTGGTTCCCATAAATGACTCTTGGGGTGGTCACTGTTAGACTTGATGAGAAGGACTCAGAAACCTCTCATAAAGCTCCCAGCTGGCAGTACAATGTAGAGTTGGATAGTTGCTTTGCTCCTTTGTGAAGATGGCAATTACTCCATGTTATCTGAAGTCATGTCCTGTTACAAGATTTTTTTTTCTTTAAAAGATTTATTTGGGGCCGCAGAGGCCTCCCGGGAAAAAAAAAAAAAAGATTTATTTGTGGATCCAGGTGATGGTGCATTTGGTTAAGCACACATGCTGCAATGCACAAGGACCCAGGTTCAATCCCCTGGCCCCACCTGCAGGGAGGAAGCTTCACAAGTGTTGAAGTAGTACTGCAGGTGTTTCTCTGTCTCCCTTTCTATCTCTCCATTCCCCTCTTGATTTCTCTCTGTCTCTACCCAAATAAATGAGCAAATAAATCAATATATATATAAAAAATTATTTGTTTAAGGGGCTGGGTAGTGGTGCACTCAGTTGAAGATACATACCACCATCCTCAAGGACCTAGGTTCAAGCCCCCAGTCCCCACCTAAGAGAGAAGCTTCATGAGCAGTGGAACAGTACTACAGGTATCTCTCTCTCTTCCTCCTTAATTTCTTTCTGTCCTGTCAAATAAACAAGGAGGATGAGAGATTAATTCATTTATCAGAGAGAAAGAGAGAGACCAGAGCATTACTCTGGTACATGTGATGGCAGAGGTTGAATTTGAGACCTTGTGCTTGAGAATTCAATACCGTATCCACTGCACCACCTCCCAAGTCACATGCTGGAAGATTTTAAAGAAAACGTAATGAAATAATTTAGGAGGGTTATGTGCCAAAGGAAGCACATAAAGACATAAAGTTGTTCTTGCATGTATTTGTCAATTGCTTATAGGGGAATGAGTGGTTACGGGAAAGGCACATGATATAATGAGTCTGGGTAGAGGAAAAAAAAAGTGGTCTTGAGCCAGGCAGTGGCACACGTGGTTAATTGCACATATTACAGTGCACAAGGATCCAGGATCAAGCCCCTGGTTCCCACCTACAGGGGAAAAGCTTTATGATTGGTGAAACAAGGCTGCAGGTGTCTCTGTCTCTTTCCTTCTCTACCTCCTCCTCCTCTCTCGATTCCTCTCTGTCTCTATCTAATAATAAACAACAATATTGTCACAACTATATACAAATAATGTCAAAGGACATAAATTATGGTGATGTTGTGTATGATACAGCAAATACTAATAAAGGGATTTTTTCTAAGTTAACTCAATTGCCAAATAATGTGATTATAGCAATAACTATATATTGTCTTCTTAAACCCTAAGACAGCAGGAACTTCCCACTTCCTCTATAGAGCCTATATTTCCCCCAGTCCTGGAACCTCTAGGGTGGGACTCACTTTCCTGCATGCTTCTCTCAATTCATAGCAAATGATATTGCATCCTCTTGGGCAGTACGTCAGCTTCCCCCTACTTAACCCTGCAGTCTATTTACATAACCACTAGAACCGCCCTGCCTGCAGGGCATTGGTTTAATCCCCACTGGTTCATACTCCCTTTTTGCTCTGCCCCCTCTCCCAGACACACCCTGATTTCCACCACTCTCTTTTCGCTCCACCCTCTCTACTTCACATCCTGTTTCCACCCTACTTGGCAAGTATATATACAGCTGCTTTTCTGTTTGAATACACTTGGGATTGCCTTCTGGCTCCAGAGTTCCAGAGTCTCTCTCCTGCAAGCTAGCATGAGTTCCTGATCCCTCTCCCACGCAGCAGCCTAGGTTGGCTCCAGTTGAGTTCTCTCCAATCCAGAGAGCACTTGCTCGGGAAGAAACACCCTCAGGCTATCCCGGCAGCATCCACCGATCCCCACCTAATCAACGCAAAGAGTACCACCTCAGCATGCTTCACTTCAAACTGTGTCCAGCGATGTTGGGCATGGAATGTCAACCCTTCACTTTCATTACTAGGGTGAGATCTTTCCTTTCAAGGTATTCTCTAATTCCATTCCAGGAGGTTCACTTTCTAACAAAGTCCCAAAACCTAGACATAGACTAGTTTCAGTAAGATAGAGCATATGTTCACATGTATCCATAAAGTAGGTAAAATATATACCTGAAAGCAAAAATATACAATAGTCTGTAGTGAGGCAGTATCAAGTTCATAATGAAATAGTGTCTACTTAGACTTAGATACCCTCCTCACCTACTTTCTACTATAGTTCTCTCACTCACTCCAAAGCTAACCTCATCAAAGCAAGGACTGCAAAAGCTGAATAAGGGCAAGAGACTGGCATACTTTAATGATGACTCTTTAGTCACTATCAGGCCACCCCATCAGCTGGGGCCCTAATTGAGGAGTCCTGAGATTCCCAAATAGAAATGATGGGCCTAGACCTCGAATAAATCCCTCTTTCCATTGTTACTGGTCATTTCTATCAGGAACAACACAATAGACCCCTTTGTAGTCCCCCATAGGACGTTGCCCTCAACTTGGATCAATAATGGTAGAGAATATTCCATCCTCCAAAGGGAAGCTGGACAATATACTCTATGCTACACCTGAGGAAGATGGGTCCTGATATTGGGGCAGCTTGGAATGTTCCTACTTATGACCACAGAATGTGAGCTCAGATCTAGAGAGATGCAGAGGTCACATAGGCTCCTAAGCTGAATATGGGCCCTAGATCACATCAAATCAGTGGGGTTTACAATCAACAATATTCATATACCTTTCCCATATTTGGGAGCTATTCTCTTCCCTGATCCAGCTTTCTGTCCCTTTTCCAGCCATGATATCATCTCCCCAGACAATAATTAGGATCCATGGTCTGAGAGGTAGCAGAGTGGCTAAAGCACTAGACTTTCAGGCATGAGGTTCTGAGTTTAATCCCCGGCTGCACATGTACCAGAGTGATGTCTGGTTCTTTCTCTCTCCTATCTTTCTCATTAATAAATAAAATATTTTAAAAAGAAATAAAAATAATTAGGATCCACCTGCATATCAGATTTCAGGCTCAGGCAAAAAAAAAAAACAACAGCAACAAAAAAACACTAGTATAGCCACAGGCCCTTTGGAATATAATTAAAATATGCCTACTAGTGATACACAAAATGGAGACTCCCCCAACTCTTCATCTGCACTATTCCAGCCTTTAGGTCCATGACTGGTCAACAATTTGTTTGGCTTTGTATGTTAACTCTCTCTTCAACCACCAGGTTCCAGATGCTAGCATGATGTCAACCAGACTTCCCTGGACAGATAACCCCACCAATGTGTCCTGGAGCTCTGATTCCCCAGAGCCCTTCCCCACAAGGGAAAGAGAGAGGCAGGCTGGGAGTATGGATCTACCTGTCAACACTCATGTTAAGTGGGGAAGCAATTACAGAAGCCAGACCTTCAACCTTCTGCATCCTACAATGACCTTGGGTCCATACTTCCAGAGGGTTAAAGACTAGGAAAGCTATCAGGGGAGGGGATGGGATACAGAGTTCTGGTGGTGAGAATTGTGTAAAGTTGTACCCCTCTTATCCTATGGTATGGTTAATGTTTTTTTTTCTATAAATAAAAAAAATTTAAAAACCAATATCATTTTTTAAAAAAGAAAACAGTTATAAAGGAATGTAAAATAGTTTAATTTTCTTTCATTAGTCTTACCAAACTGATTACTAGGAGCTTTCTCCAAAGTGGAGGATTTTAGATGAGACACATGGACACAAATAGGTGCATTTTCATGGCATATTCTGAGAGGTCTGTCCTCAAGAATCTTCCTTAAAGCCCCTTGATAGCTATCTCCACGTAGTGCTCATTTCAGCTTAGGCATCATCCAATTAGCCTGTGCTGGTGAATTTACATAAATTCTAAGTTCAGGTTATTCTGGCTGTTGTGAATGAGGAAATATGTTGCTTAATGTTCTACACACAGGGAAAAGTTCACCACTTCACAATCCTTCAGGACAACTTCTGAGAGGGGCTCCAACTCCATAAGTGATATTGGTAATCCAGGTTCACAGTTATTTCTCCTGGGTCAAATGGCTTTAGGGAATTCTCTCTTTTTTATTTATTCTTATTATTTTTATTTATTGGGTAAAGATAGCCAGAAATAAAGAGGGTAGGGAGGGATAGAGAGGGAGACAGACAGAGACACCTGCAGCACTGCTTTATCACTCTCAAAACTTTCCCTCTACAAGTGGGGACTGGGGGGGTCAAACCCAGGTCCTTGTACACTGTAACATGTGTGCTCAACTAGGTGTGCCACTACCTAGCCCCGGGAATTGTCCGTGATGACATAATAGTGTTCAAAATCAGGTGAGGTCAGAGTGTAGCCTGAGTAGATACACTACAAATATGAGTTATCTGCTCTTGAAGCAATTGTTCAAGACATTCAGACATAATCCTAACATGCACCTAACCCTTCTTTTTGATATAGAACTTTTGGACCGGAGAAGTATAACAGATAACTAGGCCAACTAACACCTAGTCCAAGTGAAGTGGCTTACGCTACATGATGTCCTGATGGCTAATGACCAGGAGTTTAATCTCTATTAAGGTCCAGTGGCAAGTCAAGAACAATTTCTAGTTTTTTTGTTTTGTTTGTTTGTTTTCTTGATAGGACAGACAGAAATTGAGACAGGAGAGGGGAGTATATATATATAGAGAGAGAAAGAGTGACACTTGGAGCTCTGCTTCACTGCTTGTGAAGTTTCTGCCTTGCAGGTAGGGATGGGTGGGTATCTGTTGAACCTGAGTCCTTGTGCATGGTAATGAGTGTGTTCAGCTGGGTGTGTCACTATCCAGCTCTGCCAATTTTTTTTTTTTTTTTACTAGAGCACTAATCAACTCTGGCTTTTTGGTGGTGCGGGGGATTGAACCTGGGACTTTGGAGCCTTAGGCATAAGAATCTCTTTGCATAACCATTATGCGATCTACCCCCACCCAAGAACTTTTCTAAAAAATACAAAAAATTTTAAAGCATTGCTCCAAGAACTTGAGACATTTCCCATACACTAATAATATTACATCTTATTGGGACTCTATACTATATCAGTACATCCTGATGCACACCTGGTACACTGAGGAAGAAGGCTGGGATGTGGGGAAATCCCTAGCTGCACATACCTGGTCCTTTTCCAGGTTTAGTTAAAAGTTTTCCTACTTGCCAGGACTACTTAGCCTATAAGGTCCTTCGGGATCTCACAATGTCTGCCCTCTAGGAATTCATTTCCTGTAGTCTATTACAGTCATCTTCTTATGACCATCTGGAATTTATGATTGGAGCCAAATATTTGAAAATGGATTTTAGGACCATTGAAATTCCTTAAAGAAGTGCTTTAAATTAGTCTGCTAGTGGCAAGTAGATAGCATAGCAGTTATGCAAAGAGAGTCTCATGCCTGGGGCTCCGTAGTCCCAAGTTACAATCATCACCACCACCCCCACCACCATAAACCAGAGCTAAGCAGTGCTCTGGTAAAAAAAAAAAAAAAAGATAAAATAAAATAAATAAAAAACATAGTCTGCTAGTATCTGCATATCAAGATTTTGCTTTTTCTTTATTTCTATTACTTATTATTATTTAATATTTATTCATTTATTCCTCTTGTTGCCTTTGTTTTATTGTTATACATATTATTGATGTCATTGTTGTTGGATAGGACAAAAAGAAATGGAGAGAGGAGGGGTAGACAGAGAGGGGGAGAGAAAGACACCTGCAGACCTGCTTCACTGCTTGTGAAGTAACTCCCCTGCTGGTGGGGAGCCAGGGCCTTGGACCAGGATCCTTACACTGATCCTTGTGCTTTGCTTTATGCCACCTGAGCTTAACCCGCTGTACTACTGCCCAACTCCCTTTAAAATATTTTAATATTTATTTATTTATTGGATAGAAGAAGCCAGAAATTGAGGGGAGAGGGGGTGATCAAAAGAGAGAGAGAGGGCAGTGGGTAGATAGCATATGGTTGTGCAAAGAGTCTCTCATGCCTGAGGCTCTGATGTCCCAGGTTCAATGCCCGACACCAAGAGCAACCAGAACTGAGCAGTACTCTTGTTTAAAAAAAAATAAAGGAGAGATAGAGAGACACCTGTAGCACTCCTTCACCACTTGCAAAGTTTCCCCTCTGCACATGAGGTCCAGGAACCCAGGTCCTTGGGCATTGTAACATGTGTGCTCAACCAGGTGTGCTGCCACCCGGCCCCCCTTTTTTTTTCCTTATTTGTGATAGTGAGTGAGAGACAGAGAGCAGAATGTGAGTGAGAAAGAGAGACAGAGAAGAGAGATATCTGTAGCACTGTTCCACTACTCATGAAGATTCCCGCTGCAGGTAAGGATTAGGGCTTGTTGCCAGGTCATCATGCATGGTGACAAAAGAAAATTTGATTTGAAATATAGCAAGCATATATAGAGTCTACAGATAAATAATACAAAATGTGTAATTCACACACACACACACACACACACACAGAGGAGAGTTAACAAAATAAAATGGTTTTATTGGAAGTTGGGTGGTAGTGCAGCAGGTTAAGCGCAAAACGCAAGGACCAGAGTAAGGATCCCGGTTCAAGCCCCCAGCTCCCCACCTGCAGGGGAGTCGCTTCACAGGCGGTGAAGCAGGTCTGCAGGTGTCTGTCTTTCTCTCCTCCTCTCTGTCTTCCCCTCCTCCCTCCACTTCTCTCTGTCCTATCCAACAACAAGGGCAACAATAATAACCACTACAATAAAACAACAAGGGTAACAAAAGAGTATAAATAAATAAACTTTTTAAAAAATGGTTTTATTTATTAGGTAGAAACCAAAGTTGAGAGGGAAGGGGAGATATGGGGGGGAGGAGAGGGAGAGAGGGGTGTGGAGAAAGAGAAACCTGCAACACTATTTCACAGTTCGTGAAGCTTTCTTCTTCTTAGTGGGACTGGGGACTTGGACCAGGGTCTTTGTGCATGGTAACATATGCCATCTACCAGGTATGCCACCACCAGGCCCCTTTATTTGTATTTCTTTTTTTTCCCCAGGAATTTTTAACTTTATTTAACTGACAACATCACATGTTGGGCCAAAAGAGAGACAGAGAAAGGCAGAGAGGGGAGCCACGTTACTCACATGCTCAGGCTTACCTAGCCAGAGATTATTTGTATTTCTAATCAAAACAATATATAATTTGGAAAAACTGGCTAATAGAAATCAAATTTTTTTAAAGAAAAAACTTGTTACATAATGGTCAGTAGCCACTTGAACTTGGCAGACCTTCATGCCTGAGGCCCCAAAGGTCCCAAGTTCAATCCCTTGTACCACTATATGCTAGAGCTATGTCTATCATGAAAATAATATTTTTTTCAGGCTAGAGAGACAGCATAATGGTTATGTAAAAGACTTTCATGCCTGAGGTTCTGAAATCCCAGGTTTAATCCAGAGCTGAACAATGGTATGGTTAAAAAAAAAAATGTCTACAAAGGTCATAACAGTCAGTGGGTAAGACTAAGTGTCACAGGACTCCCTTCAGTATGTTGATCTTGGAAATATACTGGGTAGATTTTTTTAATTTTAATTCTTAAACAATGTTTTATTTTTTATAGTCTTTATTTATTTATTGGATAGAGACAGCCAGAAATCGAGAGGGAAGGGGGCGACAGAGAAGGCGAGAGACAGAGAGACACACCTGCAGCCCTGCTTCGCCACTTGCAAAGCTGTCCCCATGCAGGTGAGGACTGGGCACTCGAATTTGGGTCCTTGCGTATTGCAGCAAGTGCTGTCAACCAGGTGTGCCATCACCCGGCCCCATTTTCTTATTCTTTGATAGTAGAGAGAGAATTTGGAGAGAAGTGGGGGAGGTAGAAAGGGATAGAGACAGACACCTGCAGATCTGCTTCACCGCTTGTGAAGTAGGTGGGTAGCCGGGGGCTCAAACTAGGATCCTTGAGCAGGTCCTTGCGCTTAACCCAGTGCGCCACCGCCAGGCCCCCCTGGTTAGATTTTTCTCCATTGTGTCTATGTGTTCCTAGAAACTTCCTTTTATGGTACTTCTGGGAGTCTCCTTTACACGTGTGTGTGTGGTGTGTGTGTGTGTGTGTGTGTGTGTGTGTGTGTGTGTGTGTGTGTGTGTGTGTGTGTGTGTGTGTGGTGTTCTCTTTTCACTCATACTATTCTTGATTCTGAACTCTTTTTTGACAGGGAGATTCTTGAGGAAAGGACTGCACAGAAGACAGATTCGTGGGGACTTTGAAAGCCTGAGACTAGTGTAAATCAGTTTTTACCTATGATATAAAGGATAGGTGAATTGGGTTTAAGATAAAATTAAATAAGAAGGGAGGCGGGCTGTAGCGCAGCGGGTTAAGCGCAGGTGGTGCAAAGCACAAGGACCGGCATAAGAATCCCGGTTCGAACCCCGGCTCCCCACCTGCAGGGGAGTCACTTCACAGGCGGTGAAGCAGGTCTGCAGGTGTCTTATCTTTCTCTCCCCCTCTCTGTCTTCCCCTCCTCTCTCCATTTCTCTCAGTCCTATCCAACAACGACAACAACAATAATAACTACAACAATAAAACAACAAGGGCAACAAAAGGAAATAAATAAATAAAATAAATATTAAAAAAATTTAAAAGAAAGTGTTTTCTCTTTTAGAATCTTGAAGGCAATGCTGTGTACTTTTAAGTTTTAACTGTAGAGCTTCTGTATAAGTACCGCACGCTCACCCATAGCATGCCACTGGAGCTCCTGCTGTAAAGTTCCTAAGAAAAAATACCAACCAGATATCAGATTTTACCTTTTCTCCCTGTTTTTAACTTTTATTTTTATTTTTTTTAACTTTTATTTTTTTTAAGTTTGTTTATTTTTATTTTTTTAAGTTTATTTATTTTAAAAGAGAGGAAGAGAGAAAGAGAGAGAGTATCATTCTGTCACATCCATTGATGGGAATCAAACTTGGAACTTTATGTCTAAGAGTCCAGTACTTTAGCCACTGTGACATTTCTGTTGTTAGATTATCTACTTATTTATTTATTTAAAAGGTAGGAGGAGAAAGAGAAAGAACCAGACATCACTCTGGTACATGTGCTGCCGGGGCCTGAATTCAAGACTTCATGTTTGCGAGTCCAATGCTTTATCCAATGTGCCACCTCCTGGACTACATTCTCTTTAATTTCTAAAGATTTCTTTTATTTGCTTCACATGAGATATGCAAGGGAGATTCACATGAGGAAAGGAGAGAGAGAAGCCAGAGCACCACTCTGGTGCATGCAGCACTGAAAGGCGAACCAGTAATTTTAAGCATTCTAGCTCAGCACTCTTATCCGCTGTGCTTATCTTTTTTTTCCCCTTAGAGCTCCGCTCAACTCCGGCTTATGGTGATGGGGGTGGGGGGAGGTGGGGGGAGGATAGAACCTGGGACTTTGAAGCCTCAGGCACCACAGTCTCCTTGCATAACCATCTACCCACACCCATCCCTCCCATCCCTTATCTTTTTAAATCCATCCACCACCACAACTTGAAAGGTTTGAAAAACCTTGTTTGTCTCCAGTGTTGTGAGATTTCACAATGATGTACCTCAGTAGATTTCAGTAGTTATTTTTCTCATAAGTGTCAGACTGTACATCCATTCAATCCTCTTGTTTTAATAGTTTGAGTAACTTTATGTTTTACTTTTTAAAAATATTTATTAGAGAGATAGAATGAGAGAGAGAGAGAGAATCAGAATATGTACCACATGGTACATGTGCTGCCAGGGATTGAACTCAGGTCCTAAAGCTTTTAGGTCCAATACTGTATCTACTATATCAACTCCTGGACCACTGTTTGTTTATTTTTAATGAACGACACATACACACACAGAGAGAGAGAGAGAGAGCAAGAGAGAAAGAGTGAGTCCAGAACACTGCTCTACTTTGGTTTATGATGGTGCTAGAGACTGAACCTGGGACCTCAGGGCTTCAGGCATGAAAGTCTTGCAGAATCGCTATGCTCTCCTCAGCCAACACCCATTTAGTCCTATACTGCTGGGCAGCTGCCCACCACCACCACTGCTAACAGAAAAATTCAGGTTTCTGAATTTCTTCTTGTTGTTGTCTTTAACGTATTTTTTAAAAAAATATTTATTTATTTAACATAAGTACAGAGAAAATTTGATGGGGAAGGAGGAGATAGAGAGGGAGACAGAGGGGCCGAATGGTGGCACACCTGATTGAGTGCACATGTTACAATGTGCAAGGACCTGGGTTCAAACTTCCAGTCCCTACCTGCAGGGGGAAAGCTTTGCTAGTGGTGAAGCAGTGCTGCAGGAGTCTCTGTGTCTCCCTCCCCCTTCCTTTTGATTTCTGGCTGTCTCTATTCAATATGTAAATAAATACAATTTTCTTTTAAAATTTTCTTTTTTTTGTGTGTGTGTCCCTCCATTGCACCCTCTGGGTAACCCTAGACAACAGTTGTCTAAGAATACATCAAGAAACATCCCAACCAAAAATTTTCATTATCTTTATTTATTAGTTAGATAGAGCTAGCCAGAGTCAAGAGGGAAGGGGCTAATAGAGAGGGAGAGAGAGGGGGCTGGGTGGTGGTGCACCTGGTTGAGAGGACATGTGATAAAGGGCAAGGACCCAGCTTCAAACCCCCAGTCCCCACCTTCAGGGGGAAAGCTTTACTAGTGGTGAAGCAGTGCTGCAGGTTTCTCTCTGTCTCTCTCCCTCTGTATCACCCCCTTCCCTTTCAATTTCTGGTTGTCTCTATCCAATAAATAAATAAATAAATAAATAAAAATTTTTAAAAAGAGGGAGAGAGACAACTGCAGTATGACTTCACCACTCTCAAAACTTTCCCCCTGCAGGTGGTTGTGGGTGTTCAAACCTAGGACCTTGCACATTGTAACATGTGCGCTCAACCAGGTGTGCCACCACCTGGCCCCAAAACATATAATTTAAAAGAGAGGGAGAGAGACAGGGAGACACCTGCAGCACCGCTTCACTGCCAATGAAGCTCCCCCTGCAGGTGGAAACTGTGAGCTTGTACCTGGATCCTTGCACCTTATATAACATATGCATTCAACCAGGTGAGCCACCACCTGACCTGCAGTTTCTGAAATTCGATTAATGGGGTATTCAGCAGAATCAACTGTTCTTTAGTTCTTCTTCTTCTTCTTCTAGCGTTTGCCCTTCTTCCGTAGCCAGTTCTGAGACATTTTCTTGAATTATTTAAATTGCTGTTTTTTTTGTTTCTTTTTAAAAGAGAGAATAAATGCTTTCTTATAATTTTTTAAAATTTTTAATGAGAGAGAAAGAGATACAGAGAAAGGTACAGAAAGATCATAGCTCAACTCTGACATCTGGTAGTGCTGGGGTTTGAGCCTGGGACCTCAGAGCCTTAGGCATAAAGTCTTTTGCATCACCCTTATATTGTCTCCCTAGCCAAAATAGACACTTTTAAAGTAATTTCAAACATATAGAAAAGTTACAACAGTACTGAAATTTTTCCATATACTATTACCTAGATTTATCAATTCTAGTATTTTGCTATGTTTACCATTTTGTGCCTCCACCATATGAGAGCAGAGATTGGGGTGTTGTGACTGCTTAACTCTTAATATGTCTTTATTTTAAATTTGTGATTTAATAGTGATTTGCAAAATTATAAAATTATTAAAAAATGTGTTATTTTATTTTATTTTTATTTTTTAAATTTATTTCTTTATTGGGGAATTAATGTTTTACATTCAACAGTAAATACAATAGTTTGTTCATGTATAACATTCCCCAGTTTCCCATTTAACAATACAACCCCCACTATGTCATTTATCATCCTTCATGGACCTGTATTCTCCCCACCCACCCACCCCAGAGTCTTTTACTTTGGTGCAATACGCCAATTCCATTTCAGGTTCTACTTCTGTTTTCTTTTCTGATCTTGTTTTTCAACTTCTGCCTGACAGTGAGATCATCCCATATTCATCCTTCTGTTTCTGACTTATTTCATTTAACATTATTTTTTCAAGTTCCATATAGATCGGCTGAAAACGGTGAAGTCACCATTTTTTACAGCTGAGTAGTATTCCATTGTGTAGATATACCACAACTTGCTCAGCCACTCATCTGTTGTTGGACACCTGGGTTGTTTCCAGGTTTTGGCTATTACAAATTGTGCTGCCAAGAACATATGTGTACACAGATCTTTT